>NC_059500.1:73972094-74170621 GCF_018139145.2 Gymnogyps californianus | reverse complement strand
GTCGCCATGAGCTCGTTACCTCCAAAACCTGAAGGCTCGCCTGCCTTACAGACAGGAGATGAAAAAATGGGGCACTTGCCAGGTGCCTGCAGAGGGTCTCAGTTACAGTGCGTTGGGTGATGTATGGGCCGATGCTGGGAGGGAAGGGGCCCCATTTGGCTGGGATGGAGCCAGTGGGGTATTTATGAAGGCTGCTGGATGCCCATGGGATGTGTGGGGTGAAATCCCTGCAGAGAAGGGAGCGGATTCTGGGTTTCCAGGATGTTTTCACTCTGCCTGCCCTAGGGTGAGCAGGAGGACCATGAGCCCTGGGGAAACCAGGCATCCCCTTTCCTTTGAAGGCAGGGAGGTGACTGCTGGAGTCACTAGTCCTGCTTCAATCTCCTCCTGCACCCCTTTGGCCTTCAGGATACAGTTACTCTTGCAAAGGAAGGAGAAGCACTGCTTTAATGTGGCCCAGGCTCATTTTGAACACATCAGAGCCAAGCTGCACCTAAGATCCAGCCGGGAGAGGAGACAAACCCACAACCTGGGCTCCTCCAGTAGCCCATGCCTAGCACATGCTCAGCAAAGCCTGCTCCCTCTCCCAAATAGTATTTCAGCCTGCCACAAACACTGGGCTTGCTGGAGCATGGCAAGTTCGCCTGCTGACCTCTCCTTCTTGTACTAAGAGACACTGAAGAATATATATATTGCCTCCATGCCTTCTCCATGCCTATATGGACTGTTAATTCTCCCTGGCCCTGCACAATCTCTTTTCCAGGCAGCAGAGTTCCGTCTGACTCAGTTCCTCCTGGTGCAGAAGCTGTCCCAGACCTTGGGTTATCTCCATTTGGTCTTTCTGAGCCGCCGAGAGCAGAAGAGTGCACACTGTCCATGGATACAGATTTACACTGCAGCATGGTGATGTTTGATGTTTTGCTATCATTTCCTGACAACTGCTACCACTTCAGTGCTGCTCCCTGTTATGTGGAGCAGCAGCACCCAGCTCACGAGTCTGGCAGTGCCCTGAACTCTTTATTTCCGTTGTGTTGATCAACCCCATATTTCATTTGTCATTTCACTGCTGAGCAGTTTTGCCAGATCTTTTGGCAGCTTTTAAAAATAAGGTCACCCTAAACACGTGATGCTGGCAGAAGATGTCACCTCACTGTCTACCTCCTTCCCTAGCTCACTCATGAACAGACTGAGCAGTGCAGGTCCCCATGCTCCCTCCTTGCGGGGCTCTGCCCCTCCGCTGAGAAACCGGCCATGCGTCCCAGCCTTTTTGCCCATTTCTAACAAGGGAGAAAACGCCCCTGCTCTTCTGCTGCCACCTCAGTTCCTTTAAGGGTCGTTTTGCTGCTTGTCTTCAGGTTTGTTTTGAGATGGGCCATAAGAAATCTTCCAGGGTGGGAACCTTTCCAAACCTGCTTGCAGTGTGTTTGAATAAAAATGGTCCTCTGCTTTGTCCTGCTGTGGACTTGTCCTCATCTGATCATCTCATGGTCCTGCAGACTCTGCTGCTCCTGTGGCTGAAAGAGGGACCATTCATTTTTACGGCCACGGCAAATTAAGCGTCACACTCTTTTCTGGCTGCCTTATTGTGTGTTTACATTTAACCTGCCAGAGGCTGTGCTCTTTTTTAATTCCTCAGTTGGACAAGCCTTCAACATGGAAGACTGTCCCCTTTCCTCTCTTGCCCTGCTGTTTAACCTGGACAGCCTTTTGAATGTCTTTTTCTGCAAGGAGGAATGTGCCTGTGCTGAGCCTCCAAAAGTGCATCTTTAAACAGTCCCTGTGCCGCCTGCTCGTGTTTTATCTCTGTTTGTCTTTATCTCATTTAGACTCTTTTTAATGAGCGTCCTCATTGCAAAGTCATTCCCTTTTCTCAAGTAAACACTGACGGGGTGGACTTTTGCCATCCCTGCATGTATGTGATGGTCATGTCACATGTGGGTTTTGGGTACTGTTGGCTCGGAGGACACAGCAAAATGTTATGGCTCCTTTTGTGGGCTCAGGGACCAAGTGCTCTGTGCAAAATCCTCTCTGGTGCCAAAACCCTCATCTCAGCGTCACACAGGGAAATGCCCTGTCAATGCTAATTTGGTTTCAAGAGCCCCCAGAGCCATGGTAGGAAGGGAGCCAGGAGGTGTCCTTTGAGCTGGAAACTGGCAGCAGTGTTGTCCTCCCACCCCTCCTTCTCCCCCAGGAAGAGGTCTCTTGCTCTGCTTTCTGAACCCACAGCTCTGAGGGCTGGCTGGTCCTGCACCACAGCGGAACGCAGCAGACACCTCTGCCTGCCTTGCAACACCTGCTCTGTCAGAAGAGGGATGACATATCCAGCTGGATCCATAGATCCCTTTCCATGGTCATTTTGGAGAGAAATGGCTCTTCAGTCAGCAAAACCAGCTGGTGAGCTGGGGAGGAAATGTATATCAGGCCTTCTTTTAATTTCCTTGCTATCAACCTTTGCTTGTGCAGCAACCAAGTAGTAGCAACTTCATTAGTAACTTTGCAGCTCGCAAAGCTTCAGCCTGTTTGCCTGCTCTGGGCAGTCCACCATGACCAGCCACGCTGTGCCAAGAGTTGTTCCCCCACACTGATGGACTGTTGTACGCTTGCAGCAGACCCAGAGCACAAAGGGAAGATGTTTTCATGGCAAGCTGCACCATGGCTGGCAGGATTTACCAGATTGCTCTGCAGGTCAGTGTTGGTTTGCCTTCAGGGATGTTTCCTACGTGCTGTTGGTCCTCACGGCTCCTTGGGAAGCCAGACTGAGCATGGTGAGCAAGGACGGGATGGGAGTCTCCCAAGGACTAGGTCCAGCAGTGCTGTGGCTCCCTTTGGGATTTGTGTCTCACTGCTCCCTGGCAGGCAGAGACATCAGGTACCCAGCTCAGGCAGGAGGAGAAAGGCCAGTGGGAAGAGCTCCAAGACCGGCAGCTCACCAGCTGCCTCCATCCCATTGCAGAGCTGAGCTGGGGCTGAGCTGGGGAGCCTTTTGTGCTGGGATCAGCCAGATGAGCAGGGGTCTTACAGTATTAATTAAACATCTGGAGAATCTGGCGGGAAGCCCACCTCATTATCCCTGGTGCTCAAAGATGCTTTCAGGAGTCCTTCCCCTCCTGTCTCTCCTCTCAGAGCTTCTTCCTTTCAGCGTGTCACCATTTGCACACCCTGGAGAGACCCTCACTCTTGGTCCAGATGGGGAAACAGCTCTCCCAAACTCTGGGGGCCCAGGAGTGTCCTTCAATCATCAGACATACTGTGGGCACCACGAGATGGTGAGGAGGGCAAGGTGGGGCAGAAAAAGCAGGCTGAGGGGCATTGCCTTTCTTGTGGGGCCGTGCTGCATTGCCTGGAGCTGCATTTTGGAGTGTCCCAGAGGCAAGTTGCATGTCTGGCTAAAAATGCAGGGTTTGCAGTGCTTTTTCCTTGGTGTGGGGCACAGCACGTGCAAGTGGGTGAAATGTCTCTGGGGTTTCCCTTCTAGCACCTCCCAGGCTCAGAAAACAGCTGTTCCTCTGCTCTGGGCAGTGTTTCCAGCCCTGTGTCCCCAGGCTGCGCCCAAACCGCAAGCAAGCAGCTCTGCATGGGGCAGGGCATTCAGATGCCTTGTCCTTCCCTGTAACTGCAGCTACTTGTGACCCATTGGGCAAGGAGGTCCTTGCTGCCTGCATCGACTGCTTGGTGGCTGCTTGTAGCCTGGAGCCTCTTAGCCCTGCCACCAGCCCCCAGAGCCTGGCTTCACAGCCATAATCCTCCATCCCCCAAAGGGAGACTGGCAAGATCCCCTAACCCTCTGATGAAGCTGAGAGGGCAAAAGGGCCATGGTATAGATGCAGCAAGCTCCTCTCTGAACTGCTAGTGCCATTAACAAAAATGGGGAAGGATAGCTCCTCAATACTAAAATTGCAACTCTGAGGGTATGTACAGAAGCGTGAAAAGCACTGGAAAAATACATCTGCTGCCTGGATCCTTCCTAAAGTTTAAATGATACTGGTAGGCTATGGGAAACAGTTAGTTTGCAATTAGTACATGGGAGGCACAATGCGATAATTAACCACCAGTTAACAGGATGAATGTGACGACCACATTCCCTGCTTACTGATGTTTGGCTAATTTGCCATCAGCGGCCTTGTTAAGCGGTTATGAATTACACAGGAGGCGCAACGAGCTGGAACTTGCTAACAAGGGCGCAATGACGCGTGGCTTGCACCGGCAACATTTATTGCTCCCGGGGTGACTGCCCCCATCCCACACGGTTATTGTGTCTCCTAGCTGTTCCCTTTCCCCAGCTGGTGTGATGGCCCTGCCAGGGCTGTCTGCTAGCCTTGACCCTATGGGGAGGGAAGGCAGGGAGCCCAGCTTCGCAATGGCCCCTAGACCTTGGTGTCCGCCTGGACAACTGTGCCAAACTTGGCAAGACCACTCTCCCATACTCTCCTGTGTTTGACCGGGAGCAGTCACAGCGCAGGGGAGATGCTAGGGGACATGGCTCTCAGCATGGCAGGGATGAGGAGGTCTGGCAGGATTTGCTTGGGACATGTCAGGTACAAGAGGGTGGCCTTTGCAGACCAAGAAGGAGCCTAATGAGGCATAAGCAAGTACTCCAGTGGGTGGTGTTAAGGAGAGGCTGGATAGCACCAAGCTGGAGACAAAGGAGGGCAGAGAGGAAGGGAAACTTTCATGACGGCCCATAGGAAGCCTGCAGGATGGGGCTTGCAGGGCAGGGAAGTTGTGAGCTCCCTCGTGGCGCTGAGGGACTCTTTGACATGCCACTTCTGTCCTAGGCAGAGGGGATAGCCAAGTGACGTCAAGAATGCCCTTGAAAACCTGGGATGTTCTGGGGCTCTGCCTGGGCATTACAGCCTCTGTGCTAGGAGAGGTGAGGTCTTGGTCTGGGCAGGTGCCCATCTCCTCAGTGCTTGTTTTGCTACCCCCATATCTGGGCACAGCAAGGAACTGAGGAGGGGAGGGAAGTGGGCAATGCTCGGTTGGCGTCTGCCCAGGCTTTGAGACAGGCAGACACAGATGTGCCTGTGGAGGCAGCCGTGTGGCTGGGTCAGCACTGTGCTGGACTGAGCCAATTGTCCTGCTGGGAGATGGAGATAATTAGCTTGAGCCCAGCATGATGCTGATGGTACTTTCGGAAGATGCTGCCTGAGATATTTCAAGGGCACACGGCTAAGCAACCTGTTAAATGCTCTTACAAATCTAACAAGATAACCAGTCCCCTGAGAAGCTGAACAAACAGTTGTATTTCCACTCAGAGGAGGTGAGCAACCTCTGTAAACGTCAAGCCGTTCGCTAGGAGGCTTGGGGGCAGTGCGGGAAGAATGCCCAGGGGCCACAAAATGGGAACGGAAACTCTCGTAAAGCAGCTTGTCTTCAGCGATTTGTCTCTTTTCTCCCTGGCTCGAATGAGAAGCTGCAGAGACAGCATGAAAATGAAATATAACCAGGAGGAATACCCCATTTCAGCTCTCCTGCATCTCTTACTGCTCCCTCTGGTCCTTGCTGCTCGTCTGCAGAAGTCCAAGGCAAAGTGTTATTGAGCTGCGGGATCTGATTGAATTTTTTTCATATCCCCGAAGGGCTGCAGTGACTGGAGTGCTGCTTTGAACAAGAGAGGACATCGTTAGCCAGTTGGCAGGACCAGTCCTCGTGAGACCCGTGCAACGCCTGGCCCAGAGTGCTGAATGACCAGTTAGCAAGGCCAGCTCTCTGTTGCCATGTGGGAAGTGATGCAGATATTCAGAGCAAGGATGGAGGCTTAGGTTAAACCTGCCTTGATAACACACTCAGATAATAGTCATATCCCACACAATGCCCTGTGGAGAGGAGCTCTCTGCTGCCCCATTGCTATGATTTCCCCTGATGGGATTTCGTGGGCTCCAGATGCACCCTTGGGATTAAACGGTGTTGGGAAATGGACCTTCCCCTCCCTGGATTGAATGTCTGGCTTGGGACCCCCTGGGCTTTGACTTGGCTCTGAGCTGCTCACCTGCTGGCAAGCCCTGAGAGGCTACCAACCTCCCTGGGGGGAAGAGAGAAGCAACTCACGTCTTTAAAGAGGGCTCTGAGCCCCTCAAGTCCCATAGCAAATCAGTGAGTGAGCATGGACTCAGAGACATCTTAACAGACGCCGAATTGTCTTTCCTCTGCAGGCTACAGTGCGGGGATGTGGTAGACAGCCCCTGCCAGCTCCGTCACACAGTGGTGAAATGAGGAAGGCAACATCCCAAAGCCTTTAGGGACATCTCTCTCCTGAAAGCCCTGGGCCGTAGATGGCCACCATGCTGGCTGGGGGAGCTCATCTGGGAACGCAAGGCTGTGCTGGGGTCCAGGAGGTGAGGATGAAGCTGCTGTTGCTCTCCACTGTCCTTCATGAGAGGCTGTTGTCTTGCAGCACTGCTGGGGAGGAGGGCTGACAGGAGAATCAGTCCTACTTTTCAGGGTGTGCTCTGCCACCTCTTCAAGCTGCTGAGCGTGACCCGGAGGGCTCTGTGAGGTGCAGCTCGGTAAGCAAAAGCGCAACGCCTTCCCTGGCTGCACTGCAGGCAGGAAGCACGAGGGCTCCTGAACCTTGGGGATGGGGGAAGAAGCGTTGTGAGCTTTTGCAGCTGTTTGCAGAGTACAAGACCATCCATGGTTTTCGGGCTCTCTGTCATGTTCAACAAGCCAGCTGAGCTGTGGTCTTCAGCCCGCTCCCTCTCTGGGGGACCCCAGCTGTATCTCTTTGCCTTTCGGATGGAGGGTGCTGCCCAGTGGTCCGTGCGCAGCTGGGACATCCAAATGGGGTGTGAATCTGCTCCTAAGCCAACGCTGCTCAAGCCTGGCATGGAGATGGCTCCATTGCTGGCTTTGGTGACAGCAGGCTGAGCTGTGAGTGGGGCTGGCTGGGGAGCACATGTATTTGTTGTCCAGCTGGCCCTGCCAAAGGCAGGAGCAGAGACCTGGCTGCGGTACCTGTTTCCACCTCCCCAGTGCAGTTGGCAGGGGAAAGCAAGCCCCGGCCAGCAAGGCAGCAAGGACGATTGATGAATTGAGATGAGGTGCGATGGGCAAGGAGGCTGGTGGTGGGGCTGGACCGAGCATGCAGGAGCTGGATGATGATGAAACCCGCCAAAGGGCAGTGGCGGCTTGTACATCCTCCTCCCTGTTCCTTGGGAGTGGAGAGAGACCTCGGCTCCACATTTCTGTGGTTTCTTTGCTCATTATATGAAAAACGAAGGGTGAAGACAGGTCAATGAATCATTACTGTTTGGTTTGGCTGCAGTGCCGCACTGTGTTTAGGAATGGCTGATTCTTTTTCTTCTTGCGAGTTGTTCTCTCTTCCCCCGCTCCTTCGGGTTTTGGGGTTGTTTTGTGTTTTTTTTCCCTCGATTATCCTGAATTATTGCAAGATGGTGAAATAGAAGAGCTCCTCCTTTCCTTGGGTTGGCTTTCCTTGCAGCAGATGTCAAATAAAAGAGTCCGGCTTTTGGATAACTCATCCCAAAAGGGGGTTGGTGCATCCTGGATCTTTCACCCGTCCCATGCTGAGATATTGCAAGGAGCCACTGGTGTGGCCTTCAGGCTCATGACAGCACTTTCCAGGGAAAAAAACAAAGTAAAAAGGAACAGGATTCCTCTATCTATTTCTTAATTATGTATTTTTTTGGGTTCTTGCTGGAACATCTGTTCTGCATTTGTGCAAGACGTTAATATCTCTAGATTTGTTCATTCCTTCACTGCTGGGATGCTGGGGTTGCGTGATGAGAGGGGTGAGCACACCACCATGCACGTGTACCTGGGCAGCACCTCTCGAGGAGTGGGCATGACGGAGGGCATATCAGCAGGATGACCGCTGCCCTCTCATGCACCACAGGCTGCGTAGGGAGCTGGGGCTGCTCCCTTCCTGTCCCACTGCTACACATCAAGGATGGCCATGCCACATGCTTTTGGCACGCATACACTCAATCCCCAGCTTATACCATGTGGCAGGTATACATTCCTCAGGGCCATGCCGGCAAAGGCATTTGCAGACCCATCTCCCTTCTGCTGTTACGTGCTGAGGCTGGGAGGCGAGGCAGTGTTTCTGCGTTTGCAGTGATGAGGGTCCTGGAAAGACAGGGGGCAATTTTCTCATTTGAATCTGTGCTGGGTTATAATTTTTCCTAATTCTTCACCTGTCATGACACAGGAGCTGGGGATGAGAGCTCCCTCTTACATATCACTGCCTGATTACACGGTGTCAGAAGAGACTTCCAAAAATTATTCCACGTAGGTGGCACAGTCTGGAAGGGGACTTGGCAGAGAGCCATACACAGGGGCTACAGCCTTTGCAGCTTTCCCAGCGGTGAGTGATGCTGAGGATGCCAAGAGGTGGAGATCCTGCTCTTTCAGGTAGCCTGACACTCCCAGGAGTCAAAAATCAATTTTAGGTGGAGCTGGATGGGAAAAGGCAAATCTCCCCTGGAAATCTGAGTGTGGCTGTCGTCCTGATGACATTGTCCCGTGGCAAAACATGTTTCTGCCCCTTCTGTCCTCCCATGCTGGGTAGGGATGGTTATGGAGCAGACTGGCATGCTGATGGAGGTCAGGCTGGGGAGCTGTTAACCACCCGCAACTCTGAAACAGGGTTGTCCTGGGGATTGCAGCAGGTAACTGGAGGGCTAATCAGAAAGGAAACTGCTTGTGATATAATCAAATCAGGGAGAGACTGCTGTGAGAATTGGAGGTGACATTGCAAAGTGTGGGGGGGTGTTTGCAAAACGAGGCACGCGCTCCCTGAAGGAAAGCAAGCAAGTGGCCAAAGAGTAACGGTGAGTCGGGCTAACAGAGCCCAGCTCAAAGGCATGTGTTGTGGGTGGGGTTCAAGATTTTTCTTCCAAATTTTTCTACCCTAGTAAACGTTTTCATGGGCTCTTTAGGAAAAGCACGTTCATGTTCCTTTGATGTCTTTAATGACAGAGTGACCTGCAGGGGCAGTGAGGGGGCACAGATTTGTTGAAAGACCATGCCAGCTATAGGAAGCAGTGGTGCAACAGCATAAACTGAAAGAGGGTTGTCATGTACTGCCCTCCTGCTAAACACAATCCCACTCCATTGCATCCTCCATCACCAGTGCTCTTGTGGCTGCATGGTAAGCCAACTAACAGCACTGATCCAGCTGAAAAAAACATATTTTGGGGAGTGTGGGTCATGCCAGATTCATTTCAGCCTCATCAGCTCCAAGAATGAACTCACTGTGCCGTGGCACCACTAGTGGTGCCCAAGCAGGGGGACACGAAGGGTGCGGGACAGGACTGCAGGTGGGCCTGGGCTGCTGCTCAGCGAATAGCTTTAGCACTTGCTTGGGCAGCAAAGCCAAACCTGAGACCATCTTCTCCCCTGAATCACCTCATGAGTTCCTCCAGTGTCTCAGCTCTCTAGCAGCGAGCTGTTATCTGCAGCAGTGCAAGCATTAGAGACCCTGCACTGCTGAACCTGTGCTGTTACACTTTCCCCACATGAAGAGCTTGGCTTAAGCATCTGCACTCTTGTGGGCTTGAATCCCTCCTCCCCATCTCTTGTGCATGGGTTTAACTGATTGAGCTTGAGGCAGAGGCTGGCTGGGGAGACCTTGGTGTGGGCTGCTTGCTTGGTTCCGCAGCTGAGGCATGCTCAGCAGAGGTCTCTGGTCCACGTGCTGGCCATGTCCACCCCAGGCTGAGCCCAGGGCAGCTGCAGGACAGGACCTGACATGTGGAGTCCCAGGACAAGGAGGTGGTCCAGATTGCGGTGAGTGACTGTGAGCTGCCAGTGGCTATCCAGTGGCTTGAAGTGAGGTGGTGCCTTCAGCATGGTTTTGAGGAACAGGTGCCCAACCCCTGTCCCAAAGGGCACATGGCCCTTTTATTCTTGCCCTGTGAAGTTTGAGTGCTGCCGTAGCTGTTCGTCTTTATGACCCTTTACTGACTATGGTCTAGGGATGTGGGGGTTGCTCAAATTGCAGCTGCCCTCTGGCTCATCTCCTTGCACGTGCCGTAAGAGCTCTGCCTGAAGTGCTGCTGGCCATCTCATGGGGGTTAGCAGCGCTTGCCGTGCTTTGACACAGGAGGCGAAGGGCTGTGCTTGAGCTGGCTGAAGCTGCCAAGGAGATTTAGCTGGTCTTGAAGCTGGCAGAAAGGGGTATTTAATGATCCCTGATCCACGCTGGCCACAGAGGCCCCCTTCCATGTTCTCAAGGACCAGAGAGAGTCAGATGATGGATGTGGTAGGAGAGCATGAATAGATAACACAACAGACCAGGAATAAATTAGCAATGGGCAGTGCCTCATTCAGCTCCCTCTAGTCCAGTTCTCCAGCAGCACAAATGTTTTCCCCGGCTGCATCTCCGGATTCATTGTTTAATCTAGTTTCTAATGTCCCAGGCTTTCCTTGGGAGAAACTTCTCCACAGTCTCATAAATCTTCTTGTCAGGAAGTTTTTTTCTTGCTACGGACATGAAAATTTCCCTTTCTTAATTTCATGCTGCTTATCCTCCCTTCTCTGTGCTGAGCCATCGCCTGGATGGGTGCTGGAGCGCGACAGGAGCAACGCTCTGAGCAGCGGCGCTCTCTCATTCTGCTCTCTTAAGGGGTTATTTCTCGCTCAGTGCTAGCTCCCTTCCTCCTGTCTGGTCCTACCTGCTCCGAGGCAATGCAGCGAGAGCCCCAGGCTGTGCTGGTGGTGGTGGGAGAAGCACAGGATGAAGCTGATAGGAAGGCAGAGCGGCTGGAGAGGCTCTGCGGAGCCTCTGGTCCCAGGATCAGCTCTCCTTAGCCTGCCCTGCACCTAGCCTCTTCCTAAAATCCCCCTCACTCCTCACCTCTGGCAGTCAGGAATGGTCCTTCGCTCCCCTCTTTTCTGGTGTCCAGCCTAAATTTTCTTTGCTGCATTTTCAGTCCCTCCCTGTTTCACTTTGCCCAGCATGGCCATGGAGAAGAGCTCATTGCCTTGACCTTTGCTGCAGCCTTCCCTGCACAGGAAGGCTGCTAGGTTCCTATCTATACCAGTGCTTGAGGTGACAAGAAATGCTGGGTCTGAAAGTCCTTTGGGCTCTCCTGGGAAAGGGTGGCAGGCTGCTGCCTTTGCTGCCCATGTACTGCAAACAGATGAGCCGAGAGAAGCACCTTGCAGGTTAATCTCGAGACTCTAAATGTGGCCAAGTTGGGTTGCAGATGTTGATGCCAGAGTGTATTTATTCATTTCACAGTTTTGCTTATTTATCAGATCCTGTGATCATTAAATTGTGCATTACCATTTGGCATGTGGCAGGTTTTAATTCCTATGGCTGGTTTATGCCCTCTGCAGGTATTAGCCTAAATGCATTTCCTGACAAGTGATGGATGCTCTGAAAAGCCATGGCAACATATTTATTGATCAGAGCTCTCCGTAACCCCTGCTCACTAATGCAAGCTCTCGCAGCGCCAGGAACTATTGTCTCCTCAGACTGTTTCATTAACTCAGATGTGAGGGTTTGGACTTTCCTTCCATGCAGGATGGAGTAAATCTTAAGCGGTGTCAGCTCTGACAACAGCTCCGGCTCACTAAGTAGGGTAGACTGGCCTGTACTTGGCAAGGGGACCTCTGAGGAATATTTAGGGATAGAGAAGCCCTTCAAGGACTTTCCAGAGAATGTGGGGGCAAGCACACACCTCCCAGGTGTATTTGGGATTGGAGGGTGCCTCTACAATTGCCTCTCTTGCAGATATGTCTGACCTGGCTCTGTACTCGGTCCTGCAGCTGTAGAGATTGGGAGCACAGCATCTGGGTGCTGCTGCAGTTTCTCCCTAGCACAGATGGAGTTTGCTAGTGAAGTGCCAGCTTGAGGCTCCCTGCAGGGTCTGCAGTGCAGAGCCGCTTTGGTGCTGCAGGGAATGGCATGTGTGTGCTGCCGGCAGGGCAGTGCTTGGAAAAATCTAGTAGGAAAAGTTCTGCTTAGAAAGCTCTGTTTTTTCTAGGGAAAAGCTTCTGTTAACCTTTGAAGAGATGGAGGAGCATGGAGGTATCCTGAGTTACCCTGTGTTTCATGGAGATGTACATGGACTCTGACGGGCTCAGAAAACTAAGGGTAAGAAGACATGAGGAGTAGTTAACGGTGTGGCCAAGCTGGTTAGAAAATAGTCAGGAAAGAAATTCAGCCCAAAGGTGAAGTTATGGAGGCTTGAAGGAGTGACAAGTCACCTGAATGGTAGTAACAGGGCTGCCGTGTGCTCTTTGCCTGCCCACGCACATGGCAAAGTGCGTTGTTGAAACCCTTGGCCCCTCTGCATTTGCAAAGCATTGCTCCTGCCTGCTCTTCCCAAACCCCGCCTGAATGAGTCTAACTTCTTCAGGGACAAAGACCAGAAGCCTTGAAAATTTCCACATACTTCTGGGAGAGAGTAGCGTAGACAAATGCAGGATGTCCTGCCCCATTCAGGGTCCCATTGAGCTGGGGCTTCATGAGATGAAATGACCTTGCAAGCAGATCATGCCCAGAACTGTGGAGGTGGCACCACTGTCCTCAGTGATCTTCAAACATCCTCTCCCATCTGAAATCTGGGAATTGTTTCGTCCCTGGAGCAAGGCAGGCAGCTTCTCGGCACCTCCGTGTTCCAAGATCCTGTAGATGAAGGCATGTTGCTTGGGGCTGGCTGCTAATGACGGCTGCTAATGCCCTCCCTTATTCTCTGTGCTGTGCTCCAGTGATGGGAGAGGATCTTTATGCCCCAGAAGAAAAAAACAGCAATGCAAGTGGCTGCTACAGTGGACAGACTGTCCCATTCGCTTTCCAAGACACATTCTTAGACTCCCTTCCCTGAATCTGTGTCTTGGTTCCAGCCATCCCACTGTGCTCCCCTGAGACCATGCCACAGCATCCCAAAACCTCCGCCCTGCACCGTCATCTTGCCTCCTTTGAGAGCAGCAGCGTTGCCTGGGGGCCTATTGCAGCCCACTGCCTTGCAGGGCGAAGCGGGGAGTTCGTGCTACAAGACAGCAGCTTTGCAGGGCCACAGCTATGGGGCACTCGGGGATGGAGCAGATGGGGGTGAAGCTGCCAGGCCCACGGCTGGGAGGGAAGAGGTGAGTGTTTGCGAAGAGCTGGTGGGAGGGTGGTGTGGGATCCAGTTGGCTCCCCAGTTACGGGAAACTTCAGCTGATTTAAACCTGCTGGCGAGGCTGTTGTCTGCTGGAAAAGCTGCTCTCTGCTCGCGCTGGAGAGGAGCGACAGCCCACATGTTGCAAACATTTCCAGAAACCAGCTCCTCGCCCCTTCTCCTGCGGTTTGCATGGCCTGAATGCCCACGGTAAGAATACACGAGGCTGTCAGGAGAGAGAACTCCAGTCTCAGCATGACACTGGAGCACTCCACAAGGCCGCCCAGCTGCGATCGCTATGGCCGGCACGGGCTGCAGCTCTGCCAGTCCTCACCACCTGGGCATGGGTTATTTCGTGTGCCCCAGGGCAGGACACTGGCTCATCTCCTCTCACCTCTCATTTGCGCAGCCTGTGGTCTGGGGCTGGAAACTGGAAATGAAACCCTGAGGTCCTGAGGCCAGAAGGCAGAAAGCCGTGCCTTTGCCAAAATACAAACTAGGCACCAACACCTCTCTCATGTCAATGCTCACAGCTGCCCGGTGTGAGCATCTTTGGGGCTGAATTGGCCACCAAGTTGGCAAATCCACCACCCACCAAACTCTGTGGTGAAACTGGAAGAGTTTTTCCCCAGTCCTATGCAATCCTCCCCGAATGCCAGAGGCATCAGGGGGTGCCCATCCAGGTGCCCACCACTTGGAGAGAGATACCCTCTGGTTTGCCTGCACGAGCATCCCTGTCTCTCCTCAGCCAAAGGTCCCTGTGCCTGTTAGTAGCTGGCCACTAGGTTTTAAAGCCCTCAGTTGTCCCCACCACTTGATCACAAATGTTAGTGAAGACTGTCTTCAGGGGGCTGCAGCAGGGTAGTGAGCTGAAGCCAGGGACCCCTTGGTGAGGGTATCTGGTGCAGGTGAGTGCAAGAGACCTTCGGAAAGAGCAGGGTCAACCCTCCTGCCATCTCATGGGCTGGCAAATACCTGGGCGACAGAGTAGGACAAGGACATTTCCACCTGGGACAGCACAGATGAAAGGGCTCTTTCCACCTTCATCTTCTGCTGGACACTGGTGAAGAGAAAGTTATTTTATAGAAAGAAACTGGGTCTTACATTAATAGAGAGAGATTACAGTTTAATGTGAGAAGAAGAAAGAAGCTAAACGAGGTGCTGATGCAGTGAGGGAGGATCTTTATTGTTAAGCAGAGTCTTAATAATGCATAGTGTTGTACTCGTCTTACAGTAACTTTATTCCACTATTGTAAATCTGTTTTTAGTGATCCCATCATTTCAGCCTTAACTCTTGTTTAGAGCTGGCCTGGTGGAGCCATCTGCCAGCCAGGAGAAACTCTTCCATCCCTCTCCTCACACCAAACACTGGGAAATGCACTGCTCCCCCAAATACTGCTCCCAGATACCTGGGGGACAGCACTGTGTCCAGCACAGACACCCTATGGCCTGTCTGGGACAGAAGCACCTCCCAGGCACCACGATGGGGAGGAAAAGTCTCTGGCATCCAGTGGGAGAGCAGAAATTGGTCAGGGAGAAGTCCTGGTGGGAATGGAGATGCAATCGAAGAGGAAAACTCTTGATAATGCCAAGTCAGTGTCTGCTGTCGGAGACACCATCCCTTTCATACAGGCTCTCCAAACAATTGCAAAAGCACTCTTATCAGATAAAAAAACCAACCAACCAACCAAATTATATACGGTCTGTTTTGGAAATCACCGGAGCGGGATGGAAGCCAGCAGGTTTCCTCCTGCATCCTGTTAGCACCCGTGTCCCTTCTTTGCCGCTCCTGAGAGGCTGGAGAGAAACTTTGGGAGCCGCTTTCCGGCCGGCCGGGCTGCAGCGCCCCGAGCTGAGCTTTAATTAACAGAAAGTGGCAACCATTCTGCTCAGCGCAGCAATCTCAGACTTCAATTGCTGATTGAGGCAAGAGCCATTTCTCACCAGGTAGAGGAAATAAGACTTGCATCGGAACATAAAAGATTGTTTTAATTAAACCTGATATTTCTAAGCCTGCTGCTGGCTGCAGCCAAATGGAAGAGGCAGCTGGAGTCGGTCAGAAAATTCCCAGTAAAAAAGGGACTTTTTTTAATTTGTAGGCTAGAAATGGAGCATGATAGAGCTGAAATAAGGCTTTTCTTTTGTTCAGAGGTGTATTAGCCTCTTGGCCATGCGGGCTGGAGGCATCAGGTTGGGCATCACAGAAATGCAGCTGCCTGTGGGGTGTCGCAGAGGAGGAAGACCTCTTCTGCATGTAGCTCCAGGGGCTGTGTTTTCCCCCAGGACTGACTGCAGCCTGGGATGATCCAATGAGACCAAACCCTAGTGCCACCCATCACTCAGTCTTTTGTCTGTGCACCATGGTCCTTCTCTCCCTTCTCCAGCTCACCCCTAGCTCCGCAGTGGCCTTTTCAGGAAGGTCAGTATCAAGATGAATTTCTATCTCAGCATTGTAAAAGCCTTGAAGTGCTCTACACCCAACTCTGAGGCTTTTTTTGCCCAGCAGCTGCGTGCTGAGCCTACGTCTCTCCGCACCAGCAGCCAGGTCCATTTTTAGGCAGCTTTAGCTAATTTAGTCCTGTAGCACAGGAACAAAACCAAGCGGCCAACAAGCCCCAAGCTCATTAAACCCCATGAGGAGGTTGTGGAACATACCCCAGCCTCAGCTCTCGGCTGTATTTTCTAAATCTGTCATGATTCTGAAATCCTCAGCTGCAGCAGTAAATCCCTCAAGCTATTCCCCATGTGCTCACCCAGCCCGGGCACAGCTTACGCTGGTCACTGAGCACCTTCTCCAGAGCTGCAGCAACCAGCTCCCTGGGCAGAAGCAGCAATCCAGGCAAAAGCACATTTTTAAGTGCATGTCGGCTCTGGGTTTTCCCTGCTTAACAAGGCAAAAATCAGAGCTCCCCAAAAGCATGGCTGGCCTAGGAATCAAGCTGGATTTAGGCTTGGGCTTCACAAAACTGTCAGGCAAGGGACCACCAGAGCCAAATAAACCTGGACAGACCCAGTGTGATAGCATGAACATCCCAGATGGGACCCATGAGGTGGACCCAATGTACATACACGTTTTTCTGGAGCCACAGGCCATCTTCCACCCATGCACCCAAGCAGGGTGAAGAACATCTCCAGATGGGTCTGCTCAGGCGCTGCTCTGTGTCAAGTGCAGCTCCTTTTCTCCATCTGTTTTTCTGGGTTTTTTGACCAGCCAAGGAGCTGGTTCTCCAGGAGCCCCATGCCGGCTGTACCTGCACATGGGCTGGGTGATATGACCAGGGCACTGGACTGCATTTGGGAAAATGGGCTCCTTCTGAGCCCTTTGGAGGTGCTCAGGGGCTCCAGCACCTCCCAGACCATGACTATGAGCCAGGGGAAAGGCTGAGCCACGGTGGTGAGAGCGTGGGACGTTTAGCAGCACCATCAGGCCATAGCATCCAAAATGGAAACTTCCCAGCTTGTTTTGTGAAACCAGTTGATATTAAATCCTCGCTTTCTTGCCTAAAATAAACACAATTAAGCAAAGACATAAAAATATGTCTGTATCCACAGACAGAAATACACTTACACGCCACATATCTGGAGTTTCAAACCTTGTGTTTGTCCAGAATGCTGCTTCAGCAAAACCAAAACTATTTGCAGAACAGAGTCAGTCACAAAAAAAAAAACTTTCCCAGCTCAGAAATTTTTGGGGGCAAAAGCAACAACGGCTATTAAAGTGAAACTGTCTGCCAAGGTATTTTCAAACCAGAGAGCTGCAGACGAATCCAAATGGGCCCATCTCAACATTGGAATAAATTTAGACAAACAAACAAATAAATTGAGACTAGCAGGAAACTACTTGAAATGATCAAACCAATCTAAGTCAGTTGCCTCCCTTCCGCCCTGGAACTAGCAGCTTGTAAGAAGATAAAAGATCTCACATTTTTGTCTTGGTACAAGACAAGAAATAGTCCTGAAATCTCAAATATTTCCATGGATTAAAATTTTTTTAAACTTGTTATTTATTTACAGTATCTCATGGTGCTTCTGAAATATCTCCTGCCAATGACTGATATAAAATAACTTCACCTGACTGAGCAGAGGAACCAAGATGTTTTTGTGGTGCATCAGGGAGGTTTGTCAGCTTTCTGGGTCCCCTTGGCAGCTGCAGCCAGCTGATTTAAACTGCATATGCAAATCTTAATTAATTAGCAATTAGGAATGGCAGCTTGTCAGATTGCAAAGCCTGGCACTGAAAGATGTAGACTCTGGCCACGTACTTTCAGAGTGTCAGCCCTTAAGCAGGGCATCGTTAAAGCCTTTGCGACAGGGATGCGCCACTAAGCTGCGGGCTTTGGAAACGTCCAGCTCAATTTCAAGGAGCGGAAAATTGATGGTAACATGTTGGAGAGGATCTGGCCCAAACTGCCCTGCATCGTGCGAGAAGGGGAACGTGGGGTTGCAGGTTGTCACCTCTCCTCATAGGCCAGGTCTGTGCTCGTGGCTCTCCAGCCAGATGTCCTCTGGGGTGGCCTGGGGACACCAGGCGGGCATCCCAGCTTGCAGAGGCAGAGGTCTGCCTCTCTGGAGGTCTCACTACCTCATATCAGAGCCCACCTCCTGTCTGTGCCATTGCTGGGACTAGCTCAATCCATGCCAACAGAGTGATTTGGCTGAAGCCAAATTTCACTTCGGATCATCCTGGCTAGAGCCCGTGGGTGTTCATGTGGATATGTGCACCAGGACAGGGTGCTGGGCAGCTGAGCTGGGGCTGTGGTGGTACAACACATTGGTGGGTACCAACAGGGCAGGGCATGTTTCCCACTGCAGCCTCTTTGCCCCGTGGGAGGAAACGCTCCCCTGCGCAGCTGCAGGCACTGCCCACATCCAGCTGTTCTGCAGCTGGGGCCGGTTTCACGGCTCCACCATTTCCAGCATCCCGGTATGTGTAGGAAGTGCCAGGCAGAGGAGGTGGGACAGCAGGACAGCCAGGGCCTGGATACGCCCAGGAAAGCCACATCTGCTGGAAGCCTGCTCCAAGGGTTTTTCTCTCTAAGCCTGAGGCTCACATCCTGTGTCCTGCCGCTGCTGTTAGCCAGCCTGTCCGGATCAAGTAATTTATTTCCCACACAGCCTGAAAAAACACATTTCAAACCAATTTATTTTGGGGACCTCTACACATTTTCCAGCGCATTCTCCAGCAGAGATGCAGACTTCTGGTGCATTAAAGCCCACTGACCATTGCCTTGGTCCCTCCTGTGGACCCCACAAGCTGCCCATGTGTTCCCTAACAGGACACCATGATGAAAAATACTGACCTACATTTCCGCATGAAATGTTCGAAGTGCCGTGCAGGAGTGAGACCACAGTTTTGAGCCAAATGATGAGAATGGACTGTCCATGTTCACCCGCACTTAAAGCCTTCACCATCAAAATGGGTCTAGGAGCAATGGTGAGAGCCAGACAGGGTACATTAGAGACCCCCACAGGGATATTACTGTGCTGCTGTGATTTTAATATCCTTAGACAGGAGATAACCCATCTCCACAGATAAAAACAGGAACCCAACATGAAAAATGCAGCCATTATCCAACTAGACACAGTTTCCTCAGCTCTGGGAAGCTCTGAGTGGAGGTAAATGTGCACAGGATTGAAATTTCAGTCTGCTCCAGCTTCCTCCTGGGGCCAGAGCTATGTGGAGAGAAAGAAAGAGATTGACTTCTTTCAGAAGAGGCTTAAAGCTCTTTACATATCACTAGGTGCCTGGTGCGGCATGCTGACCAGGTCTATGCATTTCATCTCATTTCATCTCATTTCGTTAGAGCTTTAATCACGTTAATGACAGTCCTAACATTTCAGGATGGCTCTGGATCAGCGGCTGAACTCTGAGCGTTTTACTGCAAAGGAGAGAATGCCAGAAGTTAGAAACCACTCTCAGGTGTCCTGGCGTCCCTTCTGCTCTGCAGCAGCATGTTGGGAACATCTTCTGCAGAGATGGAGAAGTGGCACCCGCTGGAAATTGTCCTTTCAGCTCCCTCCTGCCACATTTTCTGCTCTGGCTCTGTGCATCGAGCAGGACCTTGCAGAAGGCTCCTTTGGGGGTTCATGCCTTAAGCAAGACTTGCAAAAATAAAGACAGCTTAATCCAGAGCAGGGGGAGGCAGAGAGGAGACGAGAAAGGTCTCCAGCCACATAAAGGGAGCTGCAAAGAGGACTGGAATAAGCAGAACTCACCTCCACTAGGCACAGACAAAACCAATCGCAGCCACTCAGTGGGGAAGGTTTAGGTAAGACATTAGGGGACATTTTCCAATGATATGGGCAGCGTAGCACAGGAATCAGTTGCCAGGAGGAGGTAGGAGCTCTCATCAGCTATTTTAAAGAAGCAGTTAGCCCCATGCCCGGCCAGGCAGCGCTCAGCTCGGGGCAGGAGCACAGGGTTGCTGGCTGCCTGCAATCACTCCCAGCATGATGACCTCCACAAAGCAACACGTGCCCAAAATGCACAGCGGAGAGCAGACAGCCCTGTTAGCCCTGCCTTGGTACCCGCCGCTCAGAGCAGGCAGGAAGCAGGTGATGTTGTGTCTGCAGTGGCATCCTACAGGTCCTGTTAATCACACTGAAATAATGAAGCCCAGGGAGTCAAATGCATTAACTGCTAATTACAGGCATTGCTAACCCTGCAGGTACTCTGTATCCCCATCACCAGGCTCAGCCCAAAAGCAGGGAGCCTGGCACTGTGAAGGAGATGTGACAGCCCTGAGCGTGATGTGCTGGCCTCCCCACCCATTGCTAACACCCCTCTTCTTACTCACCCGAGGGCACTTACAGCCTGCCAGACACATGCACAATGCACTAATCAAAGTATATCACATGTCCATGTGCATCGTGTGTCCATGTGGTGGAAACAAGCGAAAAGCTTGAATCCTGTTGGCATTTTTCTTCTGCCTGCCCATTTCAGCTCTTCTCGTCTCCTCCCAGGACTCAGCACTGCAGCAGATGCGGAGCAATCTCGAAATGACAGGACAGTCTTTAGCACAACTGGAAGCTCTAACGAGATGAGATGAAATGCTGAAAATCAGACCTCTGAGCTGCACCGAACACCTCCTGAAATGCAAAGAGCCCTCTGTAAGGAGAAGCAAATCTTTGTCATTCTTTCCCCATGGTCTCAGCTCTACACTGGCACCAGAGCAGGTTTCCATTTCAAACCTGAGCTCTCTCTCAGCAGAAGAGGGGCTAACCTGGCACACAAAACTGGGGGCACAAAACTAGGAATATGAAATTGCACATCAAAGCAGCAACTGTTCCTGTGTGTCTCACCACTGCAACCAGACACCCAACCCCTGTGCAGCCACTGACCCCAGCTCACAGTTCACAATCACCACATAGACCTCATTTCAACTAGCACGCCTCAAACCACTTATTTAATTGCCTGATATTCATGTCTTTATGAATCACTAATTACTATGATCTTATTTGCATTTGCAGTAAATAGATGCCCAGACAACATCATGCTCATTCTGCCACACTACTTGCCAGGCCTTTTACTGAGCTTGGCTGCATATCTCCTTTTCCAACTGAATTTTATTCCTTACATTAACTTGGCTTTACAGACAAGGCTTTGAGCATAGAATAAACTAACTCATTAGCCTCATATAATCCAGTGGCCAAACCAGGCCATGTTTCATGGACTGTTTTCCAGTCCATACTGTCCTGGCAGCAACTGCAATCAAAAGGGTAGGATATTTTCTCTGTGACTGCCTGGGGATCTCCTCACACATGCACCAGCTTTAGCCTGCAGGAAAAGCTCCAGCAAGTTTAGACTGAAAGCTGGCCCCACATTTCTCCAGCAAAATCTTTCTGATTGAAAACCAAAACATTTTCACCAGAAAAACAACACATTTCCACTGGAAAAACAACTGGAAGCAAAACACGAGAGTTCAGGCCAGCCAAAAGGGGGCTGCCTGCAGTGTAGCGATGGGTTGTGAGAAGGAATTTCTGAGCCTCACCTGCCCCTATATGTGTGTGTGATGTGGGGTCAGACCTACCACCTGTGATGCGTTTTATCCCCTCCTGCAGGTCACATATCCCAGCGTGCCACAGGAACCCCCTGCCTGAGGCCATCTCCCAAGACCTTTTTATGTTTCTTGCCAATGAAGCCCCATGGACTTCCGCAGCATTTCTCCTCTTTTACATTCAGCTCCAAAGCAAGGTGTTTTTTTGCAGGCTGGCAAGGGCAGGAACCCAGCCCGTGGCCAGCCAGCTCCAACCCTGACCCCCAGCCAGGGCTCCATACCAATTGCTCTGCACAGGCTTTTATGGCTCTTTCAGCTGCACTCAGCTTTGATTGTGCCTGATCAAAATGCATACGGCCAGCTTTGATAATCACTGATGATCAGGAGCTTTTAGGAGGCAAGTGACGAGGCCAGTGCTAGCTTGATGGATTGGGTCATTAGGAGCATCTGTTTCCCTCCTTGAGTTGCTTTTTAAAGGGAAGTTGTGTTAGTTTTTTCCCCCTTGCTCCTCTGGGAAGCTGTGTGAGGGTGTTTTAGGGGTCCCTCGCTATGCACCCTCTTAAAAGCATGGTGGGTGTGAGGAGGGTGGTCAGCATAGTCCTGCTGCGTCCTGGCTAGCATGCACAGCAGTGGATTTGAATAGTAATTTCTGCATAAATCAGCTGCTGGCCCTGCTGGTGCTTGAATAGCTCTCCTGGCTGCGAGTGGAGCATCTTTATTATCACAGCCCCCTGCGGCAAGGACAGAGGTGCAGGCGAGGAGCAGAGGTGCAGAGGGATTAGAGGCAGTTTCCAATGCAGTATTCATGCTCCTGAGCTCTGCCTGCTTGGCTGGATGGGCTGGAGGCATGAAGGGCTCCTCTGTAGTGGCCCAGCCGTGAGCATCACCTGGGGATTTGGGAGTGCAGGGCTGCTTGTCTCGTGGCAGCCCTCGCCCTGTTTGGTGCCACCTTGGTGGCATGCTGTGCCAGATCGCCTGCCTTCCTTAAGGAAGAGCTGTGGTTTTCCAGATGAGACTTCAGCCCCTTCAGGACAGAGAATTGACTGTAATTACCACCCACCAATGCAAAAGAGTATAAACACGGTGGTCATAAACACCTCCTTGCCCTGGAGGAACTGAGCTGCTGCCAGTAATTAGTGAGTTTGTTAATGTTGTAGTTTAACCCCAGCTGGCAACTAAGCTCCACACAACTGCTCACTCACTCCTCCTGCGTCAAGACGGGGGAGACAATTGGAAGAGTAAAAGTGAGAAAACTTATGGGTTGAGATAAAAGCAGTTTAACAGGTAAAGCAAAAGCCACGTGTGCAAGCAAAGCAAAACAAGGAATTCATTCACCACTTCCCATCGGCAGGCAGGGGTTCAGCCATCTCCATCACATAAGCAGGGCTCCATCATGCCTAATGGTTACTTGGGAAGTTACTCCATCACTCTGAACATCCCCCTCTTCCAGCTTTATATGCTGAGTGTGACGTCATATGGTATGGAATATCCCTTTGGTCAGTTGGGGTCAGCTGTCCCAGCTGTGTCCCCTCCCAACTTCTTGTGCACCCCCAGCCTCCTTGCTGGTGGGGTGGTGTGAGGAGCAGAAAAGGCCTTGACTCTGTGTAAGCACTGCTCTGCAATAACGAAAACATCTCTGTAATATCAATGCTGTTTTCAGCACAAATCCAAACCATAGCCCCATACCAGCTGCTATGGAGAAAATGAACTCTATTCCAGCCAAAACCAACACAGTTACAAACCCCAGAATGTGTTTCCAGCCCATCTCATGCTACCTTTCCCCGGCCTCCTTGGGATCTCTGAGCTGTGGCTTGGGAAGCCCACATGCACCCAGAGAGTGATACAGCCCCGGCATCGCTGCCAAGCATGACTGTCCTCAGCCTTGCAGAGTCTCTTCAACAGAGCCAGCAGCACCCGTGGCTGAAAGCTCTGCCTTGTGCCAGGACCTGCTGCTGTGAGGGGAGCAGCCTGTGTGCCTCCAGCCATCAGTGGCCTCTCCAGAGCATGTTCCCACCCTACAGATAGAGCCAGGGACCTGCTGCAGCAGCTGAACCTGGGAAAGGATGGTGCAAACCAGCCTCCAGACTAGGCTGCAAAACTCCAGGGAAAAGCCAGGCAAGGAAAAGTGAAGCTGTATTTAGAGGAACCCATCAGAGATGCTATGACAGCTCGCTCTGCCTGAAGAGATTTGGCAGCCCTGGGCTAGAGGCAAGCTGAACTGCTTTATACAGGCACAGTAGGTGTTTCTGCTGTGGTAGGGCTGAATGCATTCTTGGAGCGGTTCATCCTTAGATGTCCCATTGGTCTCTGGGGATGGGTGTGCAGACAAGGTTAATTGTAGGTGCTAAGTATCTGCCTCCCTGAGGACACCTTGTTCAGACCCTCCTGCTCTGCTGAGATGCCATCAGTTTAGGAATTAATTACAAATGTGAGTTGGAAAAAAAATAAAATTTGTTTAATAAAAAAAAAGGGGGGGGGAGGAGAGAAAATTTGCCAGAGCCATATATTAAAAACAAATTATGCTCAGCAGGCAGGTGAGCCAAGGCCCGCCAGGCAATTGGGAAGGCAGCGTGCAGGCTGTAATTGAAAAAAGTGAGACGCAAGCAAACCGCTTATGTGCTGGCATAATAACTCCCAACACAAGCGCACAATCACCAAGTTAACAACGGGCAGCAGTGGCCAGAGCAGGGATGGGAGCTGCCCTGCGCTTTGTCCTGGGGTTCCTGCCACCCCCCAGCCACTGGGCTGGCGTCTGTGTGCCTGGGACCGGGGCAGGCATCTCAGCAGTGATTCCTCACTGTGGTCCTCTCTTGGCTCTGATAAACCTCAGATCACCCCCAGGGTTTGTTGAATGTCTGTCAGTTAGTGCCAGGGCTCCCTTTATAGCCCAAATTATGGGTTATTGCAGAGTGTGAGTGTTAAACACCTGCTGCAGGAAGGATGCTGTTGTCCCTTTGCAACTAGCTGCTTCTCTTTCCAGCTCCCGCCTTGGGGAAAGCCCTGGCATCTCATCCTGCACTGCTCCTCCTGACATCTCATCCTGCACTGCTCCTCCTGACATCCCTGCTGGGTCCAGCCTCAGGCAATGCCCAGGAGAGACTTTGTCCCCAAGAAAAGCCACCGAGCTGTCCCCAGCCACCTGGGAGTTGGAGGCAGCCTTGGCCAAGGCTTTCCCTAAGGTTGCCAATCCTAGCTAGCAGCTGCACTGGATGTGTGCAAGCATGAAGCCCCTTTCCTGGGCTGTCATGGCTAGGAGGCACTCCACCTCTAGTGTCAGGGATTTCCTTACTGTATGAGCTCATGAAGTGTAACGAGGACATTCCTCATGCCCCAGGGTCCTCTCTGCAAGGGGAGCAGACCATCTTGTTTGCCACAGGGAGGGCAAGCCTCTTGCTGTGGAGTTAAGCCTGTACTGGCTCCTATGCCCGGCTGTGTCTCTGGGAGGGCTGGGGATGCAGGGGAGGAAGTAGTGGGGATGGAGTGGAGTCTGGGAGTATTTTCCATCTTACTGCTTTGGTTGGGTCATGTCTACACATTGGCAATCGGCATGCAGTCAAGCCCTGAGTTTGCGCCAGTGAATATCTGCAGAGCATCTGCATCACAAGGAGTGTGGCAGCTCCTCCACTTAATGGCTAGTCTTGCCTGATTCCCATCTTAGCCTCTCTCGCCAGGATTCTTGCCCACAGGAGAGGTTATGTTTAACCCCAGCTGCTGCTGGTAATCCTTTCTCTAACCCCATTCCCACCTCCTTCTCCCATTGCTCCCTCCCTCACGGTTCCCCTGTGATCATTTCACAGCTCCTTTATGTTTCAGGCTCCGTTGCTTTGATTTCTTCACATCCAGTGGGTCAACCAAGATCAGGACTCATTTATGAGAGATGCTGTACATGCAGAGATCATCCCTGCCCTGGGAGCCTACAGCTAGTTCGACAAGCCATGGTTTATCCTGGGGTTGGGGGAACAGAGACCCAGGGAGGGGCGGTAACTTGCCCCATGTTGCACAGAGGACCCTGTGTGAGGAGGAGTCCCAACCCAGGTGCGACCATGGCCCCACGTAAGGCATGTGGAGTGCTAAAAACAAGACAAACTAAGCGCAGCTGGCATAAAATCCATGCAGTACATTGAACTGTAATGATTCTGACAATAAAGCAACCCAATAAATATTATGAAATGAAAACAGCCCTCCGGGAGCGTTTGCTATCGATTGCTGAGAGCTGGCATTTGTGCAGCAGATTACGTGCGAGACAGGTTTGCTCTGCCTTTTCTTCTTTCCCTTTTAAATGCAGAATGAAAAGAGCTCTCTGGAGTGCATGTTGGAGCGAGAACCCCTCCCCCTTGCGCTTGGGCGCTGTCAGAAAGGGAGAAAAAGAAGCGAGCGAGCTGAGGAAGGCTGTGCAGCAAGTGGGAGAAGAGTGTGGGGATGCAACTCCTGTCCTTGCAAGCAGTGACAGCTCTGCTGGTGTCCCTCCAGCCCAGCCTGCAGAATTAGGGATCCCCCTCCAGCCCCGAAATATTCACAGCCCTGTGGCTGGTGCACGGCGTGGGTCTCCTGCCCCAGCATGGGGCGAGGGGAGCTGGCTGGTGTGTGGGGCTGAGCAACAGGATCCAGGGTGGGTTTGTCCACGCTGGAAGGGCCTTGACATGGCAGGAGGCGGATGCTTGCCATTGGCGTCTTGCAAAGTTACAGCTCTGGCCTTGCTGCCTCCCTATACCTTACTCAAGCATGGGTGACTGTAAATGCTCCTTGACTGGCCTGGCACATGGACCAGCTCTCAGCTGGGTCCCGTTGTGTTGGTGCTGTGAAGATGGGAGGGCTGATGTGCTCCAGGCACTGCCCAGCGGAAAGTCTCACCCAGTTTCCCTGCTTTTTGCCTGCTGTGGCTCTGGTCATGGTGTCCACACTTCACCATCACCAATCCGTGGACTGATTATCCGATGCTGTGTGGGCAGAGAATACGAGCTGGGGACTGTGCAGCACAGGGAGGTCCCCGCTCCTGCTCTCTGGCCGGTGCCTACCATGTGCCTGGACACCCTGGGCCGCCAAGCCGGGCTCTGGCCTCCCTCACACACAACCTCGTGCTCCAGGGCATGTACTCCCTTTGGTTTCACTGGCTTCTGCCTGCTGCTTCTTGAATCTTCTCCACCTGGCTAATTAACCCTGTTCCCAGTGAGAGCCTTTCTACTGCCACTAATTACAGGAACACCAGCCTGTGAGATAAGTGTGATGGACTGGTCCCTACCTGTGGTTTCTAACAAGGATGGGCAAACTCACAGGACAAGAGAGGGAGTAAGGGAATTCCTCATAAATTCAAGACATGAATCAGATGGGCAAGGTGGCTCTTCTGGTATGAGTAGGGTCCATTGGATGAAGCTAGGCGAAGCCAGGTTTCAAAGTAAAAAAGGAGCCCTCCCAGCAACAGGCAGTGGATGTTCAGCATCCTTGTCATGGATGTTAAAAGCCTACTTGGACTGCAGGGGAGACTGCACAATTTTATAGAAAAGAGAGGTTCATAGTTACACGGGAATTATATCTTGCTCGGGAAGCCCCTGAGCTGAGAGGCTGCTGTGTCTTCAGCAAACACCCAAACACTGGCAAAGAGGGCCAGTGTCAGCAAACCTTGGTGCTGAGCTGGGCTCCTCCAGAGCACAAACCCTCCGTACTGCTCCTCAGTTGGTCCCTCTTCCTCCCTGCCTTCAGCTATCACCATTTCAGCAAAATCTTATCTTCTGCAGACTTGAGGCAGGGCACCAAACACTGAGAGACATTGCTCGGGCACTGCCAAAATGTTTGCCATGAATAGCTCTGTATTAAAAGAAATACATTTAAAAGCTGCTGCAACATAGCAGGAGATGTCCTAGAGCGTGTGTTATCTCATCAAGTGCACCCAGACTGAGCTTGGCTCTTTCACCAGCCTCATTTTTCCGAGCAGCAGTTGATTGCGATTTACAAAGTGACATCTCCAGAGCTCTGGGTTCTTTTTTTTTTTTATTCTGTTTTTTCTTGTTGTTGTTGTTTTTCATTTCAGAGAGCTCTCCTGCAAGCAGCTTGGACAGGAACGAAAAAGAAAAAAGAAAGAATAGTTATCCCTCATTGGGGAGAGAGGATAAAATAGCTCCATCTATTGCAGGCATTTCGTAGACCAATGTTATGACCGACCACTGGGTGCATGACAAGAATGGGCTTGACTCTGGTCTCAGATACTTACCAGAATAAATTTGAAGTATCTGTGCTAAAGTCAATAGTTATTACACTGGATTTTTATCAGTGCAAGTGATAGCAACTGAAGGTTTTTTCAAGGCAGTTCTGAAAAAACATTCCTGCTGGCTAAAGAGATACACTTCTTTGCTAACTGGAAATAATCATATGCATTTTGATATCAACATCTGCTAAATAAGTCCAGGGCTGTGTATTAATGAGGGCGCTGCAAGAACTTTGGAGGACAGGCTCAGAATTCAAAATGACGAGGATGGATCAGAGTGAGTGTCTAGAATCAACCAGACAAAATTTAGTACAGAGAGTACAGGGTGCCACATTTGGGAGGGATAAATGAATGCACGAATGCATAGACAGGAGAGCCTGGAGAGGCAGCGGGATGGCAGGAAAGGATCAAGGGGTTGAGATGGATCACTAACTTAGCATGAGTCAATAGTGTGATGGTTTAGCAAAAAGGGCAGCTCACCTCCTGGGATGCATTAATGTTGGATGCTGGATGTGAGGCATGGTAAGCTGCAATTCTGCTTTGTCTGAGCCATGTCCAGGTCTGGGCACTGCAGCTGAGGACACCTGCAGACAAATCGGAGGAGAACAGCAGTGTGTTTGGACAGAGTGATGCTGAAGTGGGCCAGAAATCAGTGTTTCCTTCCTGTGAAAACATCTGTTTTTCAGGGGGAGAAAATGAAGGGCATTGGTTTCTAAAGGGCTCAGCCCACTTCTGAAAATGGACCTCAGGCTCCTCTGAGTTTGACTCTGTGGGACAATGGCCCTCACTTCTTGCTATTTCTGTCCCTCAGACACTTCTCCCAGGTCATTAGACCCTGCCCTGATGGGATCCCATTCTTTGACATACCAGGTTTCTGTTGGGGGTGTCTTATGATGGAGAGCAAACCATCCTCACCTCCTTTTTTGCAGGTTATCTCTATTCCTGCTTGCATTCCTTGGGTTCACCTGGATGCTCGATGAGAAATGGGCTTCTTGACTGACTTCTGCATAGGGAGCCTGGCTTCAGTGTTCATGCTCTGGGCTTTCCCTCTGCTTTATTCCCTTTAAAAACTAAGAGACTTGTAAAAGGGGCTTCTGGGCCAACAATCTGTCTCTTTTTTGAGACATGTACTGTAAGTCTGAGCAATGTCTGGGAAAAGGGTAACGCAGTCAGCAGACACCACCTCTCTCCTACTGCCTTTGAGACCTGTGTTCAGGATCCCAAGGACAAATAGCAATAAACCAGAAAACAGCTATTTATATATGGAAGTGGAACTGCTTTGGGGCTGACCCTTTCCCACTGGAAAACGACTGGTTCCTTGGTTGCAGAAAAACCTGGGAGTCGCTGGGAGGCTGCACAAAAGGTTCGTTATCCGCTGCTTGACCAAAGCAAGAGGCAGACTTTTCCACACCGACTCCTTCCTCTTTGCAATGCGCTGTGCATACTGGCTTCTGGGTGACATTAGCGTTTAGGCGGGTGTGTGTACACTGGAGGAATACAGGAATGCCAAGCGTATCCCAGAGTGGCAATACAGCCTATGGATTAAGCTCTTCTTTCAGTGATATTAGGACAAACCTGCAGGAGGTCTCTTGAAATCAGAGGGGCAGATTATCTTGATAATAAAAGCAATCAGAAGCTGTCCTGCTCAGGATATTTAAATGACACCACTGACTGCATGAGCGTCAGGGATGTGCAGTCAGTCAGGGATGTGGCTGGGACTGGTGTGGGCAGAGTTTTTCGCAGGGTTTGTGGCAGTGCCTGGGGATCTGGCCCTGCAGAAGGAGGACTGGTGTGGGCAGAGTTTTTCGCAGGGTTTGTGGCAGTGCCTGGGGATCTGGCCCTGCAGAAGGAGGACTGGTGTGGGCAGAGTTTTTCGCAGGGTTTGTGGCAGTGCCTGGGGATCTGGCCCTGCAGAAGGAGGGAGAATGGGCAGAATGCTCTGTGCCTCTGCCCACCCCAGCCCCATGGTGCCACTGTGTGGGGTGGGCAAGGGAACACAGCGGCAGGGCAGTATGAGACTGAATGCCTACCTTGGGAAAAGAGCAGCCTGGATTCTTCTCCACCAGCAGTGGCTAAAATGAGTCAGATGAACCATCTCCCCAAAGGGCTTCATTTCCCCTTCCCTTAATCTCCCCACTCCTGCATGGAGGGCACCCATGCATGCTGCTCCGCTCCAGGGTCCCAGCACCCCAGGTACAGCCCCGTGCCCCGTACTGGCCTTGGCGAGTCCTCCTCACCACTCCTCCTCCTTGCCCGTGTCCTCGCACTGCTATCGCAGCCCTCCCGGGCATGCCTCTGGCTGGCAGACAAACCTGCCCTCATCCAGACACCTGTGTCACATGTGGCACCCTGCAAATGCCATTTCACTGGCCCCGTCCAGGGAGTATCCAGGGCAGGGGGCCTGTAGGGGAAAAGGTCCCTCTCAGACAATTCGGGGGGCTGGGAGGGCACCTGAGCAAGGTAAGTCCATGCTCTGGGAGCCCTCTCCTGACACTGCCTGGCATCCAGGGTCCTGCCCAGCTACATGGAGTCGGGGACCACTGAGGAAGCTTGTTGGACTCCAGCAGTCCCAGTTGCATCTCAGTTTGCATCTTCAGGGCACGGCCATGGTGCTGTGCCGGTCCTCCTGGCCATGCCCTCAAAGCAACACGGGGACCAAAGCATCTCTGTGCCCTCCCGTGCGACACCAGCCCTCACCTTATCTTCTGGGTGCCGGATGCTGAATAATTTACCATGCTCTCCTCCAGCTCGGTGACACCCCCTCAGTCCCCAGCTGTGCAGGGCCCCAGGCTGCAGGCATGTTATTTATCTGCCTCTCCAGCAGCGTTTTGGGCTTAGCTGGGTTTTACCAGGATAATTGCCTGGCTGGGCTGGGGAGAGGAGGCTGACATGGGGGTGCAGAGCCTATAAACCCTGATTAGTCAATAACACCTGCCCCGTCCCGCCAGCCCCAGATGAATGGGCTCACAGGGTGAAGTGCTCGCTCTCTGGTATGCAATGGGAGCTGATACAAATCAGTTCTTGCGCAAGCCGAAGTGCTCAGATGCCCACTGCTTAACAGGGCTCGTGAGCAGCGTCTGAAGTGCTAGTGTTCAGATGAGACATGTCCTCTTCAGAGGGCTGCACTTCCCTGTCAGCTTTGCCTTTTCATTCCTCCTGGCCTTTTTTATGTCTGTCTGTCTTTTTTTTTATAAGTGTTTAGAAATGAGGCCAGTGCTGGAGTATGAAATATCACTTATTTTTAAGGAATAGGAGACAGGATGACCCATTCAGCATTTGAATGGTGATGCCTCTGGGATGCCCTGTCCTGTCTGCCAGGGAGGGCTATGGGGGCTAATGTCAGCCCCACGTGTTGCTGGAGGGGTGCACAGGCACAAGTGCTGCACGCACACACATACAGAGGCATGCACAGGCACCTGACAAAAGCCTTGCACACCATCTCCCACACCAACCCATGCATGCAAAAAATGTCACCCACTTACCCTGTGATACAGACATTACTGACTGAACGCATTGCCAGAGCATTCCTTCGCACCCAAACACACATCTCCAGCTTACAGAGCCTGTTGCTTGAACATTTTGTTGTACTTATCACACACACACACATCACCTCTCTCATGCATTTCTTCAAATGAACAGAAGAGCACACACGGAGGCACGGTCTCTCATACGCCATTACCTAGGCACAATAATCCTCCCCAACGCTGCCTTGCAGACAGCTGCTGCTGTGCACACACACACTCTCGCCTCCATCACAACCTCCCGCCTGAGCGCAGCCCATGCAGCTGGTGCCATCCTGTACCCTGTCTCCCACCCGCATACACACCCTGACCCACCGACACGCTCGTGTGCCTGACCCACAGGTGGTCATTTGCTCTCCAGCATCCGTGCCCGCCATGTGGCTGCCATGAGAAATCTCTGCTCAGTCCCTTATTAGCAAGAAAAGCAAAACTAATCAGGAGCAGCAGCTGCCACACGTCCCACCCAGGCAAACAGGAAGGCTGAGCAAGCCCCGAGCGCTGCACGCAGCCGGGTCTCCTGGGGCCTGGGTGTTACTTTCACAGTTGAAATGAGAATTGCCACAGATCTACGTTTCATTTTGTCTCGTAGGCTGTGTGCACGAGGGTGTCAAAGGCCTGGCTGGGAGCAAAGTGCGAGGCAGAGACAAGCCCCCTGTTTATTTACCGATGGAGAGATGGCAGATCTTGCTCGTCTCCTCTGAAAAACAGACCTGGTGAATGCATGCAGCTTGGACTGCTCGGAGAGGGCAGGGTCCAAGGGGCAGGCTCTGACCCTGAGGATCCATGGCTGGCTTGGCGTCTTAGGGAGAGGATTTCCTCTGAAAGACACCTCAGGTAGCTTTCTCCAGCCTCTCTGCTCTGACAGGCTGGCTGGAGTTGCAACAGGTCGCTGCTGCTGGTTGCCAGCACCCCCCCAGCCCCAGCAGCCCCCGAGGGTTGCTGGTGTCTCTGTCTCCTGCATCGGCTTTCCTAATGCAGCTTGTCCCTGCCTTGCAGCAGCCGTGCCTTGTCCCCTCCTCTCTCAACTCTACCGAAACCTTTCAGCACCCCTGTTTCCCTGCAGCTCCCCATCCCTTGTGCTCCCAGCCACGGGCACCGAAGCGGGGATGGCAGAGCATTAGACACTATGTGTTGCAGGGAAGGGAGCCCTGCAACCAGGTGAAGTGTAAATGGGGCTTTTGAGTGATCTGATTCTTGCTGTTTCCTTTTGTGCCCTGTTTTTCTTACAGCAAAGGGACCCCTGACCTCGGCACTGTGTTATTTATCAGCCGCTGCCTTTGATTACCTGTACCAGGGATGCAGTCGGCTCCGCACCCAGGTTTGCTGGCAGACAGCTTTCTGGAACTGTGTGTGCTTGCGGTTTGATCTCCTTTGCTTTGTGCCTCTGCGGCAAAAAAACCCTGAGTTGTGCTGCGAGGAATTCCTCGAAAGGAGGGGAAGCATCACCCAGGCAGGGCAAGTCACCCAGCTCATGAACCGGCTGCCTCCTGTGCAGCACTCAGCTGATGCTACCACACCGTGCCCAGGGGCCTTGAGCAAAGACCGTGTTTTGGACAGATGGATCTAAAGGGAGGGAAATCAGCATGGAAAGGGAGACTGGGTATAGGACAAGGCACTGAAACTGGAGCTCCTGCCCCAGCCTGAGGATGCTCCTCTTGCCCCTGGTGTGGCTGAGTGGGATGTGCATGGTGCAGCGTAACCTGCCTGCTACGGCAGAGCCCTGGGCATGATGTGAGGCCAATATAATCTCCTTGAGGGTGGAGAAGTTGCAGGGTCTGCTGTGGATACCATGTACAAGCCCTGGGTTTCAGGTCACGGTGTCAGCAGCCCCCAGCTAGGACTGGGATGGTAAAACCTATCAAGCTGCGGGCAGGAGGAGAAAGCAATGTGGTGCTGAGCCCACCGAGCCTGGCAGGGGCAGGTAGTGTCCCTCTGTCCCCTCTCTCCTGGGGGGAACTGAGTCCCAGGGACCTTGGCACTGTACTTCAGCCACTCAGCCCCCAGCTGTCCTCTGTCTCGGGTGGGGTGTCTGGTGCCAAGCATGGGCACAAGCCGCAGCCGGCTCCCCGAGCACATCCTGGCAGGGTGGTGTGCTGCATGCTGCCAGCTCGTGTGCACAAGATGCCATTTTCCACAGTTTCATGCGTCTATAAGACAGGTGTTCTCCAGCAGTGGGGAGAGATTTACAACAGCTTATCTCTGTTTCTAGACGTGCGAAGCAGCTCTGATGCGGTTTGGGCATTGTTTCTCCCACTGGCAAGCAGAGGAAGCGGAGTCAGGATGCCTGCGCTCCTGGCTGGGATACGACAGCACTGCCGAGAGAGGGGGCAAAAAGATGTCTCCAAAGTCCATCGGTACCATCTCAGGAGGGAACCTACTGAGACCTGACATGAGTGGCCTTCACCCTGAATACATGCAGATGCAGTTTAGCTGCATGAAAGCCCTGGGGCTGGCCTGATCCTGGTCCCAGGGACAATCTCCTGCCAGGAAGGACAGAGTTCCCCAGTACAACATCTCATTTGGTTGCAGCCGCTTCTGGGGTGAAGCAGAGAGGTTGGTGGGTCAGCTGCAATAGCCCAGGGGAGTTGGGCAGGGGGAGACAGGCAGGGCAGGCAGTGGGGACGGAGGGGATGGGGGGAGGAGAACGGGCACACCGGAGGGGAGAGAGAATGCCAGAGCAGCGCTGATAAATGGAAAAGGCAATTAAGACACAAAGAAAGAAGAAAGCGAGACCTAAAAGGTAACTGACTAGAAAATTAAAATTATTCAGCTACAGAAAATAGATCTAATGGCTTCAACGTGATGCAGTCCCTGGCAGATCAGCACAAATAGCACGTGAGGAGGAGTTTGCTTAAAGGTGCCAGGGACAGAGAGGAGCCCCAAGTCCTCTGGGGTCTCCAGAAACCACTTTCCTCCCTGCTTTCAAGAGTGGGCTCCTTCCAGGCTCCTTCCAGGCTCCTGCCTATGCCCTGGTTTCCTGCTGCAGCCCTCAAGTCCCTGGCTGCCAAACTACTCTCCCCAAGGCAGGCCAGGCATGTTTGTCCCCATGTGGCAGCTGGTCGCTTCAGCACACGATGGCCAGGCTGCCCAGGTGCAGGAGGCTACATCAGATCTTTGCCTGCAGAGCAAAATGCCTCCCTGTGGCTTGTGGGGTTAGTTGCTCCAGCCTCAGTGCTATACCTTTCTTCTGTTCTTTCTGAATTGCAGCCTGTATTTTTTTGGATGGTTCCTCCAATTTGCTGAGTTTGTTTCTAATTCTAAATTAGAATTTAGAACTCTAAATTCTAAAATCCTGTCCTCCCTGGTGCTTGCCATCCTTCCCAGCCTGCTGATGCCTGTGGATGGAAGATGTACCCTCTGCTTTCCATCGCCTGAGCCATTACCAAAAGCATTAGCCGAGCCAGGACAGCCCGCATCCACCCCATTCACCAGGCTTGTCATGAGACTGATGGGAAAGAGTGCCCAGTGTCCCTACTAAAAGGGAGGGGTGATGGGGACCAGGGCTGTGGACATCAGGAGGGCAAGGTGCGTGAGCACTGGTGCAATACTGGTGCTGCCAAGGGCTGGGTCCCAACTTTGCTGGGGCCGAGCCAGGCTGTGCAGGTTGCTGGAAGTATAAAAGCTTGTGCAGAGCAGGAATGTAAGCCCCGCTCTGGAGAGGACCCAGGAGGGTCCTGCATGGGGGGCACAGCCCAGCTGCATGGTGAGGGATGCCTAAACCATGTCCAGGGAATTATAAAGGGACAAGAGACAGTCTCGGATAGTGGGAGACCAAATGGCCTGGCCATCCCACCCCATCCCTCCTGCCGTCTCTGCTAAAAGGGGGATGTGTGAACATGGGTTGTGTTTACCAGCAGGCATCAGCAGTGCCAACTGCCCCGGTGCCATTGACAGCAGCCACTCTAAGGATGGATATGAGGACAGCCTCTCCTCCAGTTAGGGTAAACATCACAGGGTGCTATGCGGTGGCTGTGGGGGGTCACCTTACTCCCCCCCTCCCCATCATTTCTTGCCTAACACCTTCTTCTGTGTCTCTTTTCATCCAGTCTGGGCTCCCAGCTGCTTGTCTTCTGAAGACACACTGAGAAAACATTGCATATTATAGAATGAGAAATGGTAAACACAGGTTTCTTGCTAGTTTTCCACTTGTTTTTATTCTGTGAGCATCAGCTAAAGCCACAGGGATAGTGTATTTAATTAGAGTATTGTCTTTCACCTGCCTTTAGGCTCTGCAGGGTCTTTTCAGGGGGATCCCATTCCGGTGAGGTTCAGGAATGGCTTTACTGGGGAAGCGATAGGGGCACATCCCTACAGTGTCTCGACCCTGCCTAGCACAGCTTGTGCCTTGGGATTATCATTCAGCAGGAGGTGTGATGCCAGGTGGAGGACAGGGAAGTCCCAGATCCATCCCAGGGCTGTTTCTGGGCAGGACTTAGATCCTGGGACAGATCCTGCCAGGGTCCATCAGATCTCAGTGGATTCTCTCTCTGAGACAATACTGCCACATAACTCTATTCCTCTTTAATATCATGTCCCTGAAAAAAATGCCTATGATTTGCACTCAGTGCATTGCAGCATCTTCCCCTGGAGGGTTCCCAGGCTCTTTATGCACTGTAATTAATAATGATCTCCCTTACCATCATAGTAATTTATTTATTTGGCACCTAGGGGTAGGCATACTGCCTTGCAGACAAAAATACCCCACATCCTTTCAGTGGTGCTGGGGGAAGCTGGAAGTCTTGCTTTGAAACCAAAATCATGGCCCAGAGTTTGAGCAAGGAGACCAGCTTGTGCTGAGGCTGCAGCCAAGGGTCTCATCCTGCAGCTGGGCTGTGCGGGCCTGAGCAGAGTTGCTCCTAAACACTTTTGCAACCTGCTACTCTGCCCCTGCTTCGCATCAGCTCAGGTGAATTGTGGCAAGACCCACCAGGGATGTCCTGGGACTCTCGCCTGGAGCCTGCAGGCGGATGGGACCAGGGCTGTGAGACCCAGCTTCTCTCCCATGGGTGCAGCCAGTGATGCTCAGGCACATCCTGCCTTTCGGACAAACGAATCATGGCCTAAAAGTTAGTTGAGGTTAATTCCACCACAGGCTTGTGCAAGGCATTGTTTATGAATCCACCTGAAGCCCTGCAACACCCTTTCCTGTGTCATGCACAGAAGCAGGCAGCTGTGCCTGGGAGGGGTGGTGGACGTCTGTACCCCAAGGATGGCCTGGCTCTGATGTGGGGCTAAGTCCTGCCAAAAAGCAAACACTTTTGTTGCAACCCAGTTACTGCAGCTTGTCCCCCCCGTGTCACTCTTCTTTGGGAGAGGAGGGAAGGTCCTGCATGACTACACACCAGGCTGCAGAGCAGGCAGTGCCCCGGGACTTTTAACCCCACCATGCCCCCAGCAGAGGTGACAATGCCCAGCTCCAGGTTGAACATGGCTGTAGAGCAGCGGCTCCACACTTCCAGGCTGTTTGGAAACAGAGAGGTGGAAGGAGGGCAACTGATAAGCCGAGAGGTACGGGATGCCCGATAAGATTTATTGTGTTGTGTTTTCAATTTGCACATCGACACAAGACAAACAGATGAGGTTTCAGTACAGCAAGCTGAATTAATCAGGGCTTTGACAGCTGTGAAGCTGGACATTATTAATCCCTTTTGCAGACAGGCCGAAGGGGTAATAATTACACTTTCCCCCAAAATAATAAGGAAGGACATTCCACCTGCTGCCTCCCCTTTCCCTGCAAGAACATTTCCTAATCACAGTCCTTAATACTATACTAATTGCAAAAATACTTCAGCTCACGCTTTGCTTGCAAAATGCAAAACAAAAATGCATAAGTGTAAAATCCTGAGAATCTTCCTCTTGGGGCTCTAAGGTTCATAGGGAAGGGGGCACCCAAAGCCAGGACCCTGGGAGGCGGGAGTTGACACATTTCCCTGTGTACCTGGAGCCACGACAAGTGTGTGCTGCAGTATGGGACACCCTGGATCCATTCCCATAAGGGTGTGTAGGTAACGCGGAGGCTGCATGTTTGGGATGCATGGCAGGGAGCTGTGGGATTGATCCAGCACGCTCTGTGAGCACAGGGGCTTGGGAAGGTCAGCTGTTCACCTGGCCACAGTACCTGTATGACCTGGAGATGCTGGTGGCTGAGCTCTCAGCCCAGTCCTAATGGGATGCTCCAGCCTGTGCCAGGGCAGGAGGCCTCCAACCATCAGAGCACGACTTACCCTTCCCTATCCCCCCTCCAGGGAAGGGAGATGCAGTCAAGGCATCCGCAACCACCAGGAATAGGGAAGAGGGACTCCTCCAAGGGCAGGGGAAGGGGGATATCCTCACTCCCAGCCTGAACCCAGCTTTCTATGGCCATGCTGCAAAAGCCGCCCAGCCCCGACCCTGCCTACACGGCTGGGCAAGTCAGACGGGCAGAGCAGCCCGTTGCTTTCCTGTGCTGTACCGCGCAGACACCACCCCGATCCATCCGCCTGCAGACAATGTCATCTTCCAAGCGGGAGACATTTAAACAGTGAAATGCCAAAGGACCAGCGTGGTATTTAAAGGCAAAGATGCAATTACTATAGTTCTTGGGAAAGCAAGCACACAAATGAGGGAGGTTCAGAGAGAGGTTGTTTATCCCGCTCCTAAATCCATGGCAGAGCCATGTGTTTGCTAGGAAGCGGATGTGCAAACACGAGGCTGAGCGGAGCATCTCCAGAGGGGACGGGTTTGTTTGACAATTTGCCATTAGAGCATCTGAAAAACCTGACATTGCCTGCGGCCACGGGGAAGGTGACAAGCTGCGGTTCTCGCAATATTGCACCTGACTGAAGCCTCGTTACAGGCGTTAGTGGTAAAGGGAACATCAAGGGCTTGGTTCATGTCTGCACCCAGCAGGCGCGAGATGCAGCCAGAGAGGAAAATAGTCAGGCAAAAGGTATTAGTGGTAGGGTAGATTCTGGGCTGAGGCTCAGATCTGGTCCTAAATCCTCTGCCTGCTGCTCCCTCGTTTCCCTAAGTCTCTTCCCATCATATTTTGCATCCCAGCGCTCCCCTGCGTCACCCATAGGAGCTAATAATCCAGGGGTGCCTGGGGGAGGGGGTCTGTTTTGGCATGGAGATGGAGGTGTCTGTATGCTGATGCTGATGCTGTCAGCTGCTGGGTGGTGCAGCAATGGATGGGGCAATAGATGCTGGCGTAATGCTGTCGATACAAGCCACAGTCCACCTGCAGCTCCTGACACCACAAGAAATGCCCATTTGCTTTTCTGATAAGGTTGCTGAATCCCCCGCAGGGAATTGCCAGCATGGACAAGGGACTGAAGGTGTGGACAGCCCGGCTGTGGCCGTGCAGCGCCCCGGGGAAGGAGAGCCCCTCTCCCTGCTTGCCTCTTCCACAATTTCAGCATTGGATGCGTTACATAGCTTTCTCCCAACATCCAGCCCAAATCTTTGTTCTTCTGCATCTGTCAAGTGCCTTTGGTGCTGGGTAATGCTAAATAATGCTAATTTTATTCCAGCTGCCTTGCTTGTGCTTAAAAATACTGTTGCAGAGAAAGAAAAATCAACATCAGCTGGAAGTGCCATCTTTGAGAGAGAAATGTCAGTGAAGCAGTGGGGGGCAGGAAAGAAAACCTGAGGGGGGTTAGAGGCTGAGAAGGAGATGATGAAGGTATCTGTGTGAAGCTAGATGAGGAGAGAGGATGTTGGGGCTCAGACCCTCTGCAGCACCCAGCCCTCAGCATCTCCCACTGAAGCAGAAAATGTGCTTCTTCCTGGCCCTGGTAAAGTTTCCTGTGATTGAAGATTGTGGTTTGGCAGCCCACAAAATTCAGCCATAGGGCACCTAGCGTGGCCACACGGTGTGAACAGGTGATCTACAAGCTTTGCCTCTTTATTCAGAGATGCTGAAGCACTTTCATGGGTTCCCTTTGCACCTCCAGCTTCTTGCAAACTGCAGAGCATTGGCCCTGGCAGCTCTCTGGCTTCACAACTGGTTTAAGACACCATCACCTCCACCAAAAAAAATATCCAAGGATCTGTTGTTGCCTGTCAAGGGACAGATACTTTTGCTGTGTTGCTGCGGTGGTGAGAGCAGCCTCAGAGGGAGGATGGCTTCCTGGGCAAACCACACTGACTTTGTACGGGAGCGAAGCAGGGAGCGTCCCCAAGCAGCTAAGGGGACACAGCGGCAGCTTCTCCTGCGGCAGCAAGGTGGAAGAGAACAGCCATCCACAGGGTTGTCTGGGGACAAGGTGTGGTGAAACAAGCCCCTGGCATCCACTGCGCAGGTCCCGCTGAGTCTGGGCTCCTCTCCCAGTGGCTTTGCCTTTGGTCCCTGATCCCAAGCAGCGAGATGGGGTTTTCCTCCCTTTCTCAGACACCTCTGGATGCTAGTGAGGAATTTCCACCTTGGCTCTAGGTCAGCCCAGGGTGTTATTTTATTTGACCCTAATTTTTTTTTAAGAGCCAAACTAGATGGAGGGGAAGGTAAAAGCATTTCGCCTCTGCCCTGCCCTCCCTGATGGAAGGTTAACACATCAGCCATTTCCTGCCTGCGCAGATCGGATACGCCTGGAGTTTGTCAACTCAAATTCAAATTAACTCTCAATTCAGTGGCTTCGTGTGAGGCCCCGGGGGCAGGTGGGGTGAGCAGCAGCTACAGATGTGGGCAGGCAGGGAGAAAGGCAAGGGGCAGAGCGGAGCTGCCAGCTGGCCCTGGGGAACTCATCCTGTAAACCTTGGGGTTTACAGGAAAAGAAAGAGCAAAGAAGGGAAAGAAAGCAAAAAAGCAGGGAAGAAGGATGGAGAGGAGAGGAGAGGAGAGGAGAGGAGAGGAGAGAGAGGAGAGGAGAGGAGAGGAGAGGAGAGGAGAGGAGAGGAGAGGAGAGGAGAGGAGAGGAAAGAAAGAAGGAAGGGAAGGGAAGGGAAGGGAAGGGAAGGGAAGGGAAGGGAAGGGAAGGGAAGGGAAGGGAAGGGAAGGGAAGGGAAGGAAGGGAAGGGAAGGGAAGGGAAGGAAGGGAAGGGAAGGGAAGGGAAGGGAAGGGAAGGGAAGGGAAGGGAAGGGAAGGGAAGGGAAGGGAAGGAAAGGAAAGGAAAGGAAAGGAAAGGAAAGGAAAGGAAAGGAAAGGAAAGGAAAGGAAAGGAAAGGAAAGGAAAGGAAAGGAAAGGAAAGGAAAGGAAAGGAAAGGAAAGGAAAGGAAAGGAAAGGGAAAACCTGGGCTTCCTAGGCTAGAAGGAACTCTTCTGAGGAGCTAATCTGACCTCCCACATGCTCTAAATCATTGAAATGGAAATGAGCAAACACAGGTGAAAAAAAGTCCCCTGAATATTTGCTTGTCTAGAAGAATGAATTTGCTTGGTCTGGGCTGTGCCCTCTCCTGTGTTTGCTTTCTGCAAATATCCAGCCCTCAGGTTTTACCTGCACAGACATTCAGGGAGAGCCAGTCGCAATCTTGTGCACACAAATTAGTGCAGAGATGAATTGGCTGTTTCCAAACACCAGGTGGGGAGCAGGACCGGGCAAACCACCCCGAGCAGCCGTCCTGCCGCCACGGGCTGCCAGGGACCAGCCTCACAGCGACTGTTTTTAGAAAAATCATATATTTTAACAGCATGTTAAATAATTGTGACTTGCCATCCACATCTGAGGAGTCTGCAATCCACTTCCAGACATGCCCTAGGCAGAAAAATGGGAGGATAGGTTTTCTTTGTGTGAAGTTTTGACTTTGCTCCTCCACATAGGGGTGTGAAAAGTGGCTGATGTAGGCTTGTGTGCTTGTGTACAGGTGTGTTTGGAGGGGGACACATAGAGCTCTGTGTGTTTGCAGGGCTCGTACCTGTGGCTACGACCTGGTGCATGGTTTTATAAGGTCGGCAGGATCCTTTGTAGCCCTCCAGGCTGCTCTAGAGGGAAACCTCTGCCCAGCTGTGGCCAGATGTGGAGGCCAGGTGGTGCCTGCTTCTGCTCAGCCCTTCTGCTCTGCTCCGCTCCTGAAACGCTCTCACTGATTCTCCTTGCACCCCCCCAACTCTCCAAAACTCCTGCCAGTTGGCCCAGTCAGTATCTTGTCTCAATCCCAGCCCAGTCGCTTGGTGCGGATGTCGTACTGCGATGTTGGGAAAACAGGAGCTGTCATTCAGCCCTGCACGGTTGGCACTGTCCTGCTGGGAAGTGGGACATAGGACACGCTTCTGGTGACCCTGAACGGCTGTGGGGCAGAGAGGGGTCTCCCTCCCAGCCGTACTTCTCCCAGTTCCCCGTAGATGGGAGCAGAGGTCTCTTTTTCCTCCAGCTCCAGTTTGGTGGGACAGATCAGACCCTCTCCAAGTAGGGGATTTCTGTCCAGAGCAGGGGACATGATGCGTTGCAGTCCCTTTTTCACTCACTGGTTTTGAGGTCTGTAAAGAAACCAAAAATATGTGGTCTGGATGGTCAGCCCTGCTGCGGTGGGTGATGCTGGGGGTGGATGGGGCTGCGCTGTGAGGTGCTGCCTTGGAGCAGCCCCGCACTCTGATGGAGAGAGGATACTGAGCAGCTTTGTGATCTCTCCCCAGAGCAAAGGGAGCCCACAGGGAACGGACACCATCACCTCTGGGTATGGGACAACCAGCACAGCATGTCCATGGGCCCACAATGTGCCTCTGCAGGGTGGGTTGATGCGTGCCCACTTACCTGGGCGGTGCAAAAAGCTTGGACCTCCCCTTCCCCCAGTCAATGTCAGCAGTACTGTTGTGGGGTCAGGATGACCTATACCCACCTCCTATGCTCCCCATCCTCATCAAAACCACGGGGTAATTTATTTCTTCCACTCACCACCCCCTCGTATTTTCTGCCATTCTTCTATGTAAGTGGTGACACTGATTAATAACACTTAGTGCTTTCCAGCTCCGAAGCACATTGCAAGTATTTCCTAATTAATCCTCGCAACACCCTCATCAGGGAAGGCAGTGTGCCACCGTCCTGACTTCCCAGGCTCGCAGCCTTCTGGCGGACAGAGGTGGAAGTGTTCATCTGCACATCGTTAGCCCCATGCTGCTGCTGCTTAATGAGTTTCCTTACAGCAGAAGGGAGCATCGCACAGCGCGGTTTGGAGCAAATGGAGCTTGCTTGCATGCCGCTCCAAGAGGATGGAGAGCGGTGCTGTTTCCCAACTTGCTGTCTCTTTGTGAGGCTCATGGCCAGGGGCAGGAGGACAGTGCCTGTGGGGTGCTCTCCCACCCCTGGTGCAGGGGTCCCTCAGCTCCCGTGTGGCTGCAGCCCAGCGGGTGCAGCTGCGGCTTCAGGGGACTTGAAGAACCAACTCTGCCTCCAACCTGGGAGCAGTCTGCAAGCAAGAAGTAGGAACAACACAGGCAAGAAGAGTCAGTCAGGAGAGGGTTAACAGCCTTCTCATGGAGACATGCTCTGAATTGTCACCTCCTGGTAGATACTGTAATGGCCCAAGCCATGGGTGCTGCTGTATCTCCTGGAAGATCGAGCCTGGGAAGGGGTTAAAATGGAGAGTTTTGCGGCTGCAAGCTAAGAGCAAGAAACAGATCATTTTTACCCAAAGCAATTTCCCTGGTAGATCGTTTTCCCACCTCCCCTCCGCTATTATGGCAGGTAATTGTGGCTGAATGACAAGTTCACCGCTCCTTTCTCAGTCCTGCTTTTCCTCCTGCTCTGTCTTGCAGCCAAGTCATGAAACTGGTTGCTGGAGATGTCAAGTCCCAAGGTACAGCCTTCAGCCTCCTTGCAAAGTGCGGCAGCCAAAGGCAAGGAGGAGGGCTGTCTAGGACACTTGCCTAGGTGCCAGCACACCCGGCGGCTTCTTGTATCTCCTGCACCAAGCCCATAGCTTTACACCTGCCTCCCACAGCCTCAGCTCTGGGCAAGGGCTATTTAGCTCTAGTTTTTTGGGAAAAGCAGGGCTGGATGGTGGTTGTTCTCACCCGTGCGGGGTAGCTGGGAGGGATGGGGGATGCAGCTGCCCTCCTGCCACCTCTCCTGCTGCGATGCATTGCTCCCCATGCTGAGCCCCTTGCTCTGCACATCGCCTCTGCAGCCCCAGGTCTGCATTTTCCTCCAGCGCTTCCCGGAGAGGTGGGGCTGCTCCCCCACCCCCTGCCCCACGGGCTCGTTAAAGAGGCTCACACAGTGCCCTCTTGACACTTGTAACACGGGAGCACATGTCTTCAAAAATCCAGGCCCTGGCAATATCCCCTGGGCCTGCCGCTGGCTTTCCTTCCCCTGCTCTCACAACCCTCCCCAGGAGGGCTGTAAATTTGGCAGGAGCTGCATTATTTCCAAACCAACCCCGTCTCACGTTTCCCCTACCACTAGCTTAAGTGTCACCCCTTCCCGCTGGCCCCATAGCCTCCCCCCGCCCCACCTGCCCCTGTTGCTGCCTGCTGTCCACCCTGCCAGTCTTCCCGGGCAGAACAAGGACCCTCAGCTGGCGTGGGCATGCATGGCAATGGATTAGCAGGTACCCCTGCGTGCCCACACTGCCCTCTGTGCAAACACACACACACATGCACACTCACATATGAATGCAGAGATGTTCATGCACAGGTACGTGCACCCCCGCTCCTTGCATGCAATCTGGGTGTCTGGAGGCTCTTCCCAATGCATCCTAGGATTTTGGATGCTTTAGTGCGAGAGCTGAAAATCACCTACCTTTCTGGTCCCTCTTGGGGATGGAAGCCTGCTCACAAACACCATCAGCATGAGACTCGGACCTGCCCCATGAGCAGGGACTTCAGCTTCATGTAGCCATGCATTGGGTTGGGGTCCTCTGAGACCTCTGTGCCGTGGTGCCTCAACTCTCCCACTGCCATCACGGAGGCGTGGGGGCTGCTCCATATCCAAGGTCTGTATGGGAGAGAGCGATGTAGCAGGGCTCTTATCATCCTCTCTCCCCCCCAAAAAAGTGGCCAGAAAAATCACTGCAGCTCACTGCTTAGGGTGTGCCTCAAACCGCAGAGTGTCCCCTTCTGGAGGGTCCTGCAGCATCCTTCCCTGTGTCACCCACAGCGACAGGTCCCTGGATCCACTCCTGAATACCCTGTCCTTCCCATCACCGCATGGGAATCATCTTCACGGGGCCTTTCCTGCCAGGGAACATGGTGCGAGCAGTGGTGCAAGCAGGGCCCTTTTCATCTCGCCCCCTTTTTGGAAGCTTTTTGGCAGAAAGCAGAAGAGTTGCTTCCTCCTTGCACCCAGTGGGTCCTCAGCGTCTAAGTAACACTAGCCTTGTTTGGAGGATCTCAAAGGCTCTTTATTCATTAACCCCACCAGAGAGTTTCCTGGCAATTAATTTTTAACGGATTGAAAAATTCTCCGCCTAACCCTGCTTTCTTCAGAACAAGCCTCCAAAGCCGTTGCTCACCCTCTTGATGTTTCTAATCATTATCTCCTACATTCCTTTAGCTGTTTTAGAAACCAAAGCTGGGGAAGAAATTGGAAAGTGTTATTATTTCATTTGGGTTAAACTGTATCGCTTCAAGTTTCACTTCCCCTGGGCACGATCATCAGCATATCTGATCAGCAAACATCTGCCTAAGCCACCCGCTCACGCCTCCCGGGAAACTCGGGGGAGAAAAAAAACTGAGATGAAGCCACTGACGTCACCTTCCGCCTTTTGCTCTTTCCCCCTGAGTTTTATTTCTAAGGGACATTTGCATAGAAAGAGGATCCTTGTTTCTGAAGGTTTTGCCAGCTCCCGCTGCCGATTCCCCCCATCTGGAAGCTTAATCCTTTCGCTGTGGTTGCTGTGGAAATTGGAGCTGCACGCCAGCGTGGTCCCTGCCTTCCTGAGCCCTGTCCCACCACTCAAAGGTCCAGCAGCCTCACAGGTGCACCATATCACCCTCAAAATCTGGCAGCAAAGGAGCTTGGGGCACCAATTTGGGATGCCTGTGGTGGAAACAGGTGCTGGCGCTGCGGTCTTGGCACGCCACCTTACCCATCCCGTGCCTCAGTTTCCCTGGGCAGAACTATGTGGGTGCATATGAGCTTCAGCGAGCATTTATGCCAATTAATTACCACCCATAAAGTTCTTTTAACATGTGAAGAGTGACACTGATGATAAACAACAAGAGTAATCTGTACAGTGCTCAAAGGGAATGAGGTGCTAAATTAGTAATACAGCAAACATGGCCATAACAATACATCAAGTATTGCTGGCGCAGAGACGAGCTCGGCTATAGCAGATTGCAACCCACCTCCCGTGCAGCCTGGAAAGCCCCTGGACACCCAGCTACCTTCTCCCACTGCCTCTGCTGCCTGCCCCCCAACAGACCTGCTGACTTTATTGGATAAAAGGAGATTTTTACGACTCAGCTGGTTAAATCATGTCTGGGCTTTTTCATGGGCGTTTCCCCTTTTTCCCAAATCATGTATGAATTTATTCTACCTTTTTTTCTCAAGATGAAAAAGAAGGAGATGGGGGACAGGCTTTCAAAGAACACTCTTTGGTAAAAATATCCATTTGTTCCATTAAAAAAATAAGGCATTTTTACATTCAGCTCTCCTCCAAAGGAAAATTTTAAACAAAGCAAAATTTTCCCAGGGAAATACTCTCTTTTTCTTGGTTGTCAAAAAGGCGTATTTTATCCCCTCCACTCTTAAAAATAATATTGAGATGAAAAATGTCTTGTGGAGTTGCAAGAGCTCTCAACCTCTGCGGTCAGTGCCACGTGGAGGGAGGGAAGCAACATGAGCATCTTCCCTTGAGGAAGTGAATGCTGCTGTAAGGGAGATATAACTACAAAGATAAATCCTAAGGGATGGGCTTTTTTTTTTTTTTTTTAAATCTAGGGTCTGCAATGTCACCACCTTTAAATCAGCATGGGCAGAATGTGCTGGGGTGTATTTCATCAGCCGGGTGAGGGCTTGGAGCAAAACCTGCCCTGCCATGCAAAATGCATAGGCAGGGCGGTGCCTTGGGCTGTACCTTCCAAACCCATCTCACCACCTCCAAAACTCATGCTTTGGAAATATGGAAGGATGCTCTGGCTCCTGGCATTTGCAGCATTACCTGGGAGGGAAAAACACCTCTGGTCTTGACCCGTGGGCAAGCCTCCAGAATGGGAGGCTTGGGAGAGAGATGCAATTCCTTCACAGAGTTTTATAATTGATCTGGAGTCACGGGGAAGCAATTAATGTGGAGCCCCATGCTATTGGGGCTTCAAAGCAAGGCTGGATTTTCAACCTCATAACAGCTAAAACCAAGAAAAGAGATCCAGTGGAAATAGCATTTTGAATGAATGAAGCTCCTCCCACAGCATTTGCAAGTGCAGCTGGTTTTCAGACAGATTTTTTTTTCTTCTTTCTGTTGAAAACGCCAAACTGTTGAAAGCAAAACAGCTTGTGAAAATGCGTGGATTGTGAGGAAACTTCATTCTCACAGAAAGAAAAAGAGAGGAAGTGGTCAAAACATCAAAATGCTTGTGCATAATACACTGTAATGTATATAAAATAATTTAATAGTAATGGGTAATTAAAATCAGGACAAAACATTTTGATTTTATCCAACTGTGCCGGGTTGAGTGACTCAAAATTATTAAATTCCAGTTCACAGGGAAAACTCTGCCTTTGTTTTGTTCCGTTTTGGAACAAGGACTGTTTTGAAACACTGGACTCTCCCGAGGAGCAAACCCCGAATTTCCTCCCAGCAATAGCTGCTGGGGGAGGCGGGCTGGCCTGATGGAGGAGGGGAACAGGGGTCCCTACCAGGGAGCTGGGCAGGAGCTGGAGTGAATTTCTGTTGGAAAGCCAGGCATGAGACTGACCTACAGCAAGCAGAAACCCATCCTGGGGGAAGGGTGAGGAGCCAAGGCGGGCTGGACTCCGGGGACAACTTTAGTGGTGTGTACTGATTATGCAACCTCCTAGGACCTGTGTCAGCCGGCTGGGCCAGTGACATCTTGATAAGCAGTGGTTCCCAGTGGGAAACTAGTTGGTTGAAAGCACATGTGCAGTTTGGAGAGAGCAACACATGCCAGGGTCTTCTAGCAGGGCAAAACCATCTCCTTCCTCTGCTCCTCTGAGCATCTCCGGTCCTTGGTTGCTCTGCTCTCCATCGTGCACAGCCTGTCGCTAGTCTGGAGGTCACAGCTCTGGCTCATCACTGACCCCCCCACACCCCTTGTTTTTCAGGGGCTGTTTTATGAAAGCAAAGACAATCTGCAGTGTTGGTGACACAAGCAAGGATGGGGAATCAAAACCATGTTCATCTCCAGCCTCCTTTCTTATGCGCTGCTGGCAAGTCATGGGTAAATCTGAGATAGTGAGCAACTACCTTTCTCTAAGCACAGCCAAGGGAAGATAGGCCTGCTTTTTATGATTAATTACTCATTAATTCATTTTACATTAAAAGAAGTACTACTTTCTGTTTCTTCATTTTGGGCTTTTTTTTCTGTTTGTTGTTTGAGAAAGAAAGGCAATGAATACATTTAGGCAAATGGGTTTTAAAGTGTCATTGTGAAATGGAAACTTGAGCCTTGCAAATGTGACTTTCATTTTGGTTGGGGTTTTTTTTTTTTGCTTTCCCCTCACCCCCGATTAAACTATTTGCCATCCTTGGCATGAATTCATGAATAGTTTCAGTTGTCTCAAAACCGCATTTTTTGGCCAGCAAACTCTCCATCTAAAAAACTCACTTCACATGGTCCTGTAAATAACATCACCTGCCCTTGGGCTGGCTGCCTTGAGGGTGTGCTGCAACAGGTGGATCAAGAAGAGGAATGTGGACACAGAAACCTTGATGCTCAAGGGCTGCTACGTGGCTGGGGCGTAGGAAGTTGCAGCCATGGCTTCACATCACACTGCCTGGGGTCCTTTTGTTATCGCACACTGGATGACGGGGGGGGGGGGGGGGGGGTGTTACTTGGGAAAAAGACTTCTCCCACTCATTTTAAAAGCAATTTTGAGATCCTTGCATCCTAAAAGGACCCTTCAGCCACTGAAAAGAGGGTAGCCATCTCTTCATCAGGCAGCTGGAAATTTCTGCAAACTCTCAAAATCATAATCTCATTTGCAGCAGCTAAACAATCATTTAAGGGGTGGAAGTTCCCTCTTTCAGGGGAAAGAGGGAGTTTGGCTGGTACCCACTGCGCCAACCCTCTTATGACTAAATGCTGTCTTAAAGCCTTCCTCCATCAGTGTTTTCACTTACAAAGCCAGTTCGGATCACTTTTCCTCTGATGGTAAGAGGATGAGATTTGCATGTCCAAATTCAGAAGTCTCCAGCCCAGCTGTCTCCACCTGAGCTGGTGATTATGGACTTCCCTTATTGCTGGTGACACAACATTGTTTTTTTCCAGGGCAGGTTTTCTCTCCTGCTCCATCTCCAAAATACATGGTCCATGCATGGTCCAGGAGGAGCCAGAGCCTCCCCAGGTGTTGCTGTGTAGCATGGCAGGGCTGCCATGGAGAAAGCGGGGACCTGAAGGGAGCCAGTGGCACCCCCAGAATAACGACAGGGCTGCTCCCGGGTCTGTCCCCTCCCTCCCACCCTCCCATGCCTCAGCCACACCTTGTGCTTCCCCCTCCACGGTCGGCAGTGCCCACCCCTGGTGCCTCTTTGTTTGGCTCTCCTGTTACTTTTTATTGCTCTTCACATCCACTGCAATTTATTTGGGCCTGAATGTGATAAACTCCACATTTGGGCTTTTTTTAAAAGCCAAATATTTGTGGAAAGTAATACTTAGCCAGACTCATATTCCATCCTTAACATAAATCTAATCCAGATACAAACCAAACAGCAGGACGACAACTGCTCTTAATACTCACCGTGTTTCTAGCATCATAGCTTTCATTAAAGAGAGAAGATATCAGCTTTTTAATTGCTTCAGGATTCCCCATACCTGCTGCCAGGCCCATCCGGGGCTCCCCAGCCTGCCTTCCCCCTTGCAGGGGTAACTCTGACCCTTAAAACCCCGATCATTCCCCCTTGCCGCTCCAGTCTGGCCTTTCTTAACCCAGGTCGTCGAAGAAGTCAAACTCTGTCTTCGTGGGAGTGTGCAAAGATGATCAGTGATTGAGGTGACCACATTTTCAAAGAAGATTTAGTCTATTAATTGTATTTAGTCTATTAATTAATTTTGATTCGGTCTATTAATTTTCAGGCTTGGTTCAGATAATCTCTTTGTTATCCTCCTTGTTCTCTCTAAAGGTTTCCTTTTACATCAGGCTCCACCAATGCTCCTGGGCTAAGTGGTGCAAATGCAGTTTATGATTCCAAACACTTCTTTGTGGAGCTCATAAACCGGTGCTAATCCATGGAGATGATTAAAAAAGCAGCTCTGCTTCAGCAAGGGGGTTATCAGGGCATTGATGGAGGCGTGGCTCCTGGGTCTTGCCTTTGTGTCTGAAGCATTCCCGGATCTCCCCAGTTCAACCCAAAACACTGAGTGAGGACAGGGTTGGAGCAGACGGGTTAACCCAGCATCCCTATCAGATAAGGGTGACATAGGGTCACCTGTCCTCCAGCAGAGGAGAGGGAAGAGGTTACAGAGGTATTGCAATGCCAAGATACTTCCCTGGCTTCCCGCTCCACCCCCTCAACAAGACTTTCTGTCTCCAAGGAGCCTCACCATGTGAATAAGTCTTGTTTTCAACTGAAAGGCTGTCTGGAAGCTATCTCAAGCTCCTTTCCCTGCTGACCACTCTCTGGTCTTCTCCTGAGCTTGAGCTGAGCTCTGCCTCAGTCAGGAGCAGTCACTGTGAAAAGCCGTCGTTCATTCACCTTTTCAGTGCTGCACGTAGCACTGATCCTTCATCTCAGAGGGATATTGCAGGACAGCAAAAGACTCACAAAGGACGATCAAAGGCGTGGAACAGTCCCCACCTGACAAATACATGAGTAACTTTGATTGCTTATGGTCCAGAAAAAAGGTGACCAAAGGTAGGTGGTAGAAGTCATGGGAAGGTGGCAGGAAGCAATGTGAGTAGCAGAGGACAGAACAGGTTGCTAGTAGGTGTTAAAAGCAAGCCAAGGAGGTGGTTCCCTGGGCAAGGTGTGATAGATCTGTGGAACTGGTTGCTGCACGATGGTGTGGATCCTAAGAGTTTGCATGGGTTTAAGGAGAGACTAGAGAAACTCACAGAAGAAAAAGCTCTTTAGGGTCTGTAACTAAATACACAGAAACAACCTGCAGCTCAAGATGGCTCCTAGCTAAGTGGGGTGGGGAGTGTGCTGGGAGGGTTTGTTATGACATACTTGCTTTGATCTTCCAGGCTTTCTGGGACACTGGGGAAATGGGTGCTTGGTCCAACCCAGCATGGCCGCCCTGCTCTTTTTAAGGCTGTGCCCCCTCTACTGAAGCAGCCGGCTGGAGCCATGGTAGTGTTTACACATTGTAGGGTTGAGACTGAGCTGACATCCATCAAGCACTGATTCTTTCTGCGTGCACTGCTGCATGTGAGAGCCATACTTAGGGGGACTGGGTTGGAATATCTGGTGCTTCTGGGCTCCAGCACCGTGATCCCTCCCATGCCTGATCCCTTCAGGCTGCATGAACAGGATCCAGACCTTTGCTAATGCACAGGACCCTGCAGGAACTTCCCTTGTGGAAGGGTCTCCTAAGTGGGGTCTGAAGAGTCCCAGCACGGGCAGAGAGTGCAGCCTGTTGTCGGCTCGCGTGCAGGTGTGGATTCAGTGCTGCAACGGGACCTGTTCCCACCACAGCCTATCTGGTTTGGATCTGGTCTGGAGTGCCCATCGTTGGGTGGCAGACTGGCACTCAGCTGTGTTTGCAAGCTGCATTTTGGGCGGGTGAGAGAGAAGGAAAGGCAATCTCACTTGCCTCTTTCCTGTATGACTTTCCCAGCCTGAGGCTTCGCCAGCTTCAGTCTGTTCAATGGACCACAGCCTCTTCTGAGCACACCTTCTCCCTGGAAACATTTTCCTCTCACTCCTGTGCTTTCCAGGCAGCACCTCGCAACCCTTCCTTCCTCCCTATCCCACATCTTCCTTCGTTACCATCCTCTTGAATGATCCAATTCAGCCACCACCAAACACTTGAACACTGAGATGCTCTGTGATTTACAAAGTGTACTGCCTCCAGTGAATTCCTTGCCTGATGTTTTCAGAGACCTTTTGGGTAGCGAAGCAGCTATACATCACAGAGCAGTTGCTTTTTTCTCCTCCTTTTCACATTTCAGAGGATTGAGGGATTTCTGAGGGTTCCTCGAAACAGCTACAAATGTTTAGAGCTGAGAAGATGAGCTGGACTCAGAGACCTGAACATGAGGTCTCTGCGTATTCATAGAAGTTGTTAAATCCCAGCTCCAGGGGCCTTTCTCATCTTTCTTGGGACTGTAGGCAATGAGCTAGCACAGAAGGACAACAGGATTTAATGCCTTCAGCAGGAGAAAACCAGGCTGTCCTCTGCTTGTGCCCATAAACCTACTGGGGAGCATGCAGACACTGTCCTGGGAGTCTCTAAGAAAGACAGCTGAGCTCTTCCTCAGCTCGTAAGGATCCAGTTGCAGTTGTGCAGCCCCTTCTCTCCCCCCTTGTGACATGTGTGACCTAGAGCAAGCAGATGCTGGGTATATGCATGCGGATACCCACCCTGCAACAGCTCCTTGGCTGAGACCTGACACACTCATTTCACCAGGAGGAGCACAAGCAGCTCATCCGCTGCTGTCCCTGCAGGCCATGGCTGGGGTGGGAGTGGTGCTGCACAGCAACAAAATAGCAATTGAGCAATGGCCTGTCTGCTCTTGGGGGTTTTCCTCTCCCTGTCACTTTGGCCATGGCACAGTCGGGGCTCTGGCATCTGGGAGAACCAGCAGCCAGAGAGGCTGCAGCCTGGAAGGGATCTCAGCATCAGGCTTTGGCTACCCTTATCCCCTAGGACAGGCGGCTTGCTGGCCTCTCCCTGAGTTCAGAGGAGGAGAGGGACAGCATTTTCCTGGTTTCCCAGGGTCTGGATGGGGAAATTTGAGAGCACAGCTCTCCACTATGCAGGAAGCCTGTGTGTTGGGCTATGGAGGAGGAGGGGGCTGGCTTTTATCAGGATGGGTCCCTGTCTTTTCCTTGCAGTAGAAGGGAAGGACAGAGGTTTTGCTCTGCACCACAGCTCTGTCCCTCCTTACACCCTCTCCCTGGAGCTGGCTGTGGGGGAAATGCATGCACAGGGGTGACAGCCAGGCTGGCTGGTGCAAGGGGGCTGTAGGACCAGGCAGACCCTCACCAGTGGCTGAACTCTCAGCGTACACTCCAAGCCTTGAGAAGGAGAACCACGCAGGAACTTCATGGTTTAGTCAGCCAGACCTTGCACAGCAGGAAGTGTAATGCACCTCTCCGCAGTGGTGAGTCGAAGATTTGGCAGCTGGGGTTCCCAGGGAGATGCTGGGAGATGCTGTGTCCCCGTCCTCTCACAGCTGGACTGAGATGCCTCAGTGCCTAGCTGCATCCCTCCTGCAGGGATGCCCTTGGGGGAGCCATCCTCTTCCCAGACTCCCCTGCTGCTCTGCCCAAGCGTGTCAGACACACTGTGCAGCCCTGAGCTCTCTGTATGTGTGGCAGAGACCCTGGGGAGCAGCAAAGAGGCTGGAAGGACGTGCTCATCATACTTGTTTCCACAGACCTGCTCAGCTAGGTGCAAGTCCAGGTGCCACAAAGCATCATGCCTGGGTGTCTAAAGCCTCTTGGTGGCTGGAGAGGTCCAGGAGCCGGAGGCTGGAGGCACCCTGGGGCGGATGCTGCAGGAGTGAGAGGGACCGTGTCACACCAAAGAGGGCTGGTGACAATTAGTTCCAACTACAGCAAACTGTAATCACTGAATTATTCAGGAATAATTATGCCTTGATAACAACATTACACTTTCTATTTCCCTTATTGCTGTTCTTGTTAAATATAATTACCATGCAAATTGCACAGCGTAAGCAAGCCCGGGTGATTAACAGGGCCATGGGGGCCTTGGGAGCAGACTGAGGTGACTGCAAGTACATATCTCTCTGCTTGCTTAGTTGTCTGTCCAGATTTGCACTTGGCAGATCATAGAATCATAGAATCATAGAATCATTTAGGTTGGAAAAGACCTTTAAGATCATTGAGTCCAACCCTTAACCTAACACTGCCAAGTCCACCGCTAAACCATGTCCCTAAGTGCCACATCTACACGTGTTTTAAGTACCTCCAGGGATGGTGACTCCACCACTTCCCTGGGCAGCCTGTTCCAATGCTTGATAACTCTTTCAGTGAAGACATTTTTCCTAATATCCAACCTAAACCTCCCCTGGCGCAACTTGAGGCCATTTTCTCTTGTCATATCACTTGTTACTTCGGAGAAGAGACCGACACCCACCTCACTACAACCTTCTTTCAGGTAGTTGTAGAGAGCGATAAGGTCTCCCCTGAGCTTCCTTTTCTCCAGGCTAAACAACCCCAGTTCCCTCAGCTGCTCCTCATAAGACTTGTGCTCTAGACCCTTCACCAGCTTTGTTGCCCTTCTTTGGACATGCTCCAGCACCTCAATATCTTTCCTGTAGTGAGGGGCCCAAAACCAAGCACAGTATTTGAAGTGCGGCCTCACCAGTGCTGAGTACAGGGGGACAATCACTTTCCTAGTCCTGCTGGCCACACTATTTCTGATACAAGCCAGGATGCTATTGGCCTTCTTGGCCACCTGGGCACACTGCTGGCTCATATTCAGACACCTGTTGACCAACACCCCCAGGTCCTTTTCCACGAGGCAGGTTTCCAGCCACTCTTCCCCAAGCCTGTAGTGTTGCATGGGGTTGCTGTGACCCAAGTGTAGGACTTGGCACTTAGCCTTGTTGAATCTCATACAGTTGGCCTCGGCCCATCAATCCAGCCCGTCCAGATCCCTCTGTAGAGCCTTTCTACCTTCAAGCAGGTCAACACTCCCACTCAACTTGGTGTCATCTGCAAACTTACTGAGGGTGCACTCAATCCCCTTGTCCAGATCACTGATAAAGATATTAAACAGAACTGGCCCCAATACCGAGCCCAGGGGAACACTACTTGTGACTGGCTGCCGACTGGATTTAACTCCATTCACCACAACTCTTTGGGCCTGGCTACCCAGACAGTTTTTTACCCAGCGAAGAGTACACCCATCCAAGCCATGAGCAGCCACTTTCTCCAGGAGAATGCTGTAGGAAATAGTGTCCTCACATGACTGTAAAGTGAGCTCAGCTCAGAGAAGTGAAGAAGGACTGAGACACACGGCTCCAAGCTGACCAGCTATCTGCCAGCACATTTGGGGTGGGCTCTGCTGTGAAGACCTCTAGATGCAGTGTGGGACAAACCGAGTTCTGACTTCTTGTAGCTGACCTTCAAGAACAGCTCTGCATATGAGTGCCCCAGATTGAGGGCTTCCCCCACCATCCAGCATCCCTGGCCGATTCAGTGCCCATCCCACACCCTTCATCATGGTGTCTGGGCACCTGCTAAGCTTTGCATGCTCCTATGGCTTGTGGTTCATCAGCATCGCTCTTCCGGCTATCACTGTGCGACTACCTGCACAGGTAGGAACTAGAAGAGACTCTTTTATTCCTTCCTTCCCCTCTCATCCGCACATAGGTATCTGAAGGACATGAACGGGAAGGCAGAGGAGGATCTGTTAAGCATAACGAAGTGGAGGAGTATGACAGAAACTGCTGAACGGAGTTCTCTGGGGAGGGCCGGGAGCGTTATCACCTGAGTCAGTGAAAAAGCTGCCAAACAAGCCTGCAGCATGGAAGTACAATCTCACAGATGCCCTGTGGGACAAGAATGGCTCCTTGCTGCAAGGGCTGGGAGCTGGGATGCTCAGCCCCGGGGACCTGTGTGGGATTAGCCCTCCACGCAGTCTCCTGCCACCTCCTTGTCTGCCCTCTTGTGAGGTTAATGGACAAGGTGTTTCCCCTAATTGACCCCAAGGCCTCTAACCCACACCGGTGAGTCTCCGTACATCACCTTTGTCTCATGGCTGCAAAACAGCCTCCTGATTCTGGCCATGATGTCTCTGCTGGACCGGGACCTGGCAGAGGCTTGCTGCTGCAGGTCTTCCTGGCTCCACTGCAAAGCTGGGGCTGAAAACCAGAGCACTTGCCCAGCAGTCATCGCAGGGCTGCAGCTGGGGCAAGGAAGGAGTGGGAGGGAACCTGCTTTTCCCCTTGTCCTCTGGGCCACCTCTTTTCTCTGTGCCTGCCTTTACCGAGCTGAAAACAGCAGGTCAAGAGCACTTACCTGCTGCGCTTCCCGGTGCGGCCATGAGACCAGGCTAATTATAGGGCTCTCAGCTCCTCAGATTAAATTCTCTTTCTGTATATACATGCATGCATACGTATGTGCACTGAGTTTATTATTATTACCATGCCAGACAATCCTTCTTCATTAGGGCTTGGAATTTGCTTTCGATGCTTTCAGTCAGATCTTTAACGTTATTTAAACACAGTGGGTTTGAGAGAGTTTTTGTTATTTTCAATGCAGACCAGATTTTGCTGGGATAAGAGAACGAAACTGCTCTTCATCCAGACCAACTAGCTGTGTCCCTGGCTGCAGGAACCAGGAGGGTCCTCATTGCTGAATTCAGCCTGCAGCCCCTTTGAGATCACAGCCAGATTTCCAAGGAAGGGAAAAGGAGGACGAATCCCTCTTTCCACCTGTGCCACAGCTCGAGGGTCAGCATGGACCACGGTGGCACGCCAAAGGCTCTGCTGAGTTCGGGGCGAGCATCAAGCGGGTGCCTGCAGCTCCCTCATCTTCCCCGTGCGTCACAGCACTCGAGGACGTCAGGAGCACATCTGGCGCGCCCAGGCGCGTGACGGGGAAGGAGTCCCTGTGCTCGGCACAGCTGGGGCCGTGTGTGTGCTCGCAGGCGCCTTTGAACGCCCGGCCCTGCTACGTGGTACGTCCCCAGCTGCAGCGCCGTGTTGGGACCACTGTCTCTCCAGGACCCCATATGTCAGAGGCAACACGTCTCATCTCGGATCCCCCACCCAGCTGGGTCTGGTATGTGGGTCCCGGAGGAGGGAGAGGCCACAGCCCTTCGCTGGGAATGTGTGAGATCCAGGCGAAGGAGGGAGGGCGTTGTCTGAGATTCACACGCCGCAGGGACGGGGCCGTGTCCAAGTGGTCCCGGCTGTGCAATTGTGGGAAAGACAGGCACAGAATGCTTTTGTGAGCAGTCCCAGTGCACCTAAAATGCGTTTTGTGGAAAAAAAGTATTCTGATCAGGGCAGAAGGTCCTCTGGATGATGTTCATTTTAAATGGCCTTTTTGGGGGATTGGAAGGAAAGAAGGAAGGAAGGAAAGAGAGAGAGAAAGAAAGAGAGAAAGAAAGAGAAAAAGAGATAGATAGTCTTCAAATTATCTTCAGTGGCTGAAAAACAGACACAAGTTGGGTATCAGAATAGCATTTCTTCCAGAAAGTGGAAAAAAAAAAAAATTCCCTTGAGAGATCTCTCTGGTGTAGAAGCATTCAATGGAAGAAATGGGAGCAAACCACCATCTTGCAGAGATGCCCAGGTGGCAGGGAGAGCGACTGAAGCTGAAACAAAATATTGGCACTAGAACAAACATGCATAAATGGGCCATGAATAAATATAAGCTGGAGATGAGAAGAAACTACCCAACCAACAAGAGTCCTGGAACTGCCTTCTGCAAAGCAGCGATGGGGAGAGACAGATTAAAGAAAGCACGGAGTGGGCCCCAAGACTGAATGAGCACTTTGCCTCATTTTTTGATAAGACCGGTGCTGCTGCCCATGGGAGCAAAGGCACGAAGTGTAATTAGAAATGAGGGTATGGAAATTATCACAGCCAGTCTGGAAGCAAAGCTTGATGAGGCCAATGCTCTGACCTTGGCGGGACTGGGCAACCTCCACCCCAGGGAACCAGCAGGTTGGCTAGCGGGAATTTAAGCATCTCCCAGGGCAGGGTGTGGTGTGATGGGATTAAACTGGCTACAACTGAGCAGAGGCTGGAAACTCAAAGCCATTTCCTACCCATGAGCGCAGGAGGCTCCAAGAGGCTGCTGCTGCTGTGGGCCAGGCAGGAGATGCTGGTAGGGCTGGAGGTGCAGCCCTGAGAAGCTGTCAGGACTCCCAGCAGGCTTTTTTTTGCAGTATAAGCAGACCCGTGTTAGACCCTGGAGTCTGCAGAGAGAAGTGTCCTCAGCAGTCCCCTGCAGTGTGGCGGAGGGGGAGCCACTCCTCCACCTTTGCTTTCCAAACCGCTGCCTCCCTTGGCATCATCAGTTGAGAGAGCTGCCATCCACTTGAGGCTCTCTCCTTCTTCTTGTCCTGATTATTATGATCATTACTGTCTCATTTCGAGCTGTAAATCAGAAATATTGTGCCTCGTATTTTTCCTCCCTGGGGAACGCATAACTAGGGGTGAGATTGGCTCTGAAGTTCAGTGCTGTTCTGTTGAAAAACTGCCTCGACAAATCGAAACTGTCTCACTTTTTAGAAGAAGTTTTGATTGGAATCAATCTTTCTTTTTTTTATGAGCATAAAAAGGGAGTAGTTAAAAGTAAGATTTATTCCAAATTCATCTTATCAGCTCTGAGACATTCAATTTTGTAATCAATTCCCACAGGGGCTCCACCAAGAAGCCCATATTCAGAATCAATCTTGTATTTCATTAGGTTATTTCTGGTGTTAAAAAATAAGATTGATTCTTACTTTATGTTATAGCGCTACAGCAATTTATTTTTTAATGATATGAGGTAAGAATCAATCTCTGGCTTCTTCTTCCTTTTTTCTTTTTTTTTTAATCCTGCTTTTCCTGCATTGGTTTCGTTAGAGCCAAGAGAATTTAGCAAGTTCTGAAGGATTTTCAAATTGTTCTTGTGCAAATTTAGACCCCATTGGTGCCAGTCTGCTGCTCACAGGATCTGCAGAGCACCAAGAGGCCTGATGAAAGGCACAATATGCCCTATCCTGGGATTTTGGTAACGCACTCCAGAAAACTGCCGCGGGCATCATTTCCCACTGGCCCAAAGCCATTCGTGCCAGAGTGCAAAGTGCAGATTTTGCACTTGTTTTGCAGTGGTGTGAAGTCTCAAGGTTTCAAACTCCTGGGTCCCAGCAGGACATCACCCTTCATGTGGGTGGAGTTTTGCTGGGACCTACAAACATCCCCTTTCTAGCTCATCCCCATTTTAGCAGACAGGACACACAGACCGCCTGACTGCCTTCGTGCCTGCGCACTGCTATACAGCCCCTGACAGCTGGCATCCTGACCTCCCCGGACTCCCACACCACATCCAGCATCCCCAGGAGCAGGTTTCTTACCTTTCTGTCCCAGGGAGTCCCCCACTGCTGTCCAGGAGCGGATGGGCCTCTGAGATCCCCATCCAGGCAGCAACCAGTGAGGACAGAGAGAAGTGGCTGCTGGCATCCTGATCTCCTGCACCGGGAGGCAGAGGGAGAACTCATCTCCACTTGCTCCCTGCCTGCCCGTTATTGCCAGTCTGAGCAGCGATGTGCATCTGAGCCCACTCTAATGCTGGCATAATGCTGCTGCTGTCTTCTGTGAGAGGAGCTGGGAGAGGTCTTCTGGCTGGTGCAGATGTCCGGCAGGGCTCTGCCACCCACCTTGCACCCCAGGCAGCATCTTTTGTAGGAGTTTTGAGACCCATCCTCTCCCAGCACCCCAGTCTTTGTCCAGTGACGCTGGTTGTTAGCCATTCCCGTAATCACAATTACAATAATTATCCATGAATTAATTAATCCTTAACAATTTATAATGAGTTGTGATCCATGACAAGTGATTCAGAAGTTACTCAAACAAGCACAGGTGCTTTTCACAGGTAGCTGGGAAATTATCTTGCTTGTGGCACTAAGACTTGGATGTCACTGTGCTGGTATTTGCCTGGCTATTCTCAAGATATTTTGGTTCAGGTAGTGGGACTGTTTGGAGGCTCAGCCTTGTCTTTTCTTCCTTCTGTTTCCCTTTGTGCCTAGAAACAAAGCACAGGTTTCCAGCAGTGAGGGGAATAAACCAGTGGTGTAACTGACCCAGGAGGTAGCCCATGAATCGAAGCTCCCTAAAGCTCAAGAAAATTGACCTCATGGAGTCTTGCTGGCCCTGGGGGATCAAGGCACCCAGGGCAGCCAGCCTTCACCCTCCTGGGGTGCAGAATCTGTCCCTGTGTTGTGCAGATGTGATTCACAGAGAGCAAGGGCCAGGCTCTCTCCCTTGCTGTGTGGGAGTTACTGGGACAAGCTCTCCAAATTTTGCTCATGGTGGTGGGGTCCTAGCTGCTCTTCAGTGTACCACTGGCCAGCTAGGCTTAGAAGTATGATGTTCCCTGGGGCTCAGCTGTCTGTCTGCCACTTGGCCACCCCAGACAGTACAGGGTTTGGAGGAGAAGCTGAACATTGACAGCCAGAGCAGCAAACATTTTCCTGCCCCAACACCACTGGAGCCCTCTGAAGTCCCCACCAGAGCTCTCATTAACAAGATGTCACCCAAATTTCAGGATCCAGCAGAATTGAAAGGTCTTGAGGTTTGTCTTTCACCCAGCAGTAGAACAGCTCCCATTCTCCAACCCCAGGTCCACAACCCCAGCTGGGCAGGTGGAGTCTCTGGGGTTGGTTGCCTTTCGTGTCCCAGTCTTGACCTCAGTGGCGGGCTGAACACTTTTTCCTTCAAGCAGGTGACTGGGAAGCAGCAGAGTTTACTGGGACGTTTCCCCCTTCCTCTCTCCCAGGATGACCGGCCCCCACGTCAGCTCACGCAGTGGGCACACACTTCCAACGTGCTGAGCTCCATGGCTTGGCTGCACCGGGAAGGATGGAGGTGCAAAGTTGTAGACTAGAAGGCGTCATTTCCAACGGGGAAAATGCTGCCAGGTTTCATCACACACCCTTGGGACTTCTGAAGCGGCATGGCAGGACTGGGAGATGCAGGGAAAACTGCCAGCAAGAGCCTCCTGCATGTTGCACACCCCAGATGCATGGCTTGAGGCATCTGTATGAAGCAGAGATCCCTCCAGGCTCACTCACATGTTATGTCCTTGTGCATGTTATGGGTGCAAACCTCCAGTTTCGTCTCTCTCTATCTGCCTGCTACTCTGGCTGTCTCCTCATGCGTGTCTCTTGCTTGTCCCTATCTTTGTCACTGTGTACATATCTGTCTGTCTGTGGCTCCGTTAGTCTTCAAAGGCCCTGAGTTCATTTGATTTCATTATCATTTCCGATCTCCTGAGCTCTCTCTCTTTGTTTTTTCCCCTTTTCTCATTATAATTTACATGCGGCTTGGGTGCCTGCTGGAAATGAAATGCGAATTTGATAAAGCAGCCACGGCTCTCGCTCCCAACCATGGCCTGAAAGCCCTGAACCCCTTGGAGAAAAGGAAGCTCTGCTTTTTTTTTTTTTTCATAAAGGGGGAAAAAACCTGATTTTTTTCCATTGCACTGGCACAGAATGAAATTCTTCCAGCAATTACCAGGAGATAATGGCCTGAAATTAAACAGTCCTATCTCACTCTCTAACTATAGGACTTTTTATTTTTTCAAACTATTGAATACCAAGCGAATAATAATCAGGCAGGCATTAGGCATTCACACGCAGGCTACCTGGGACATGAAAGTACATACACATGGCAGAGCTCCTTTTATTGTTTATTATTAACAGCAAACCGTCAAGATGATACACAGAGCTGTATGCAAACAGAGAGACACATTAGCCTTGTGTCCAGCAATGCATTGCTAAATCAGCTATAGATATCAGTGTTGCCTTGGGAACATCTGATTGATGGAGAGCCTACTCTGCACCAAGTGGGTGGAGGAACAACCTTCCCAGTAGAGGTAGCCAGCACCAAGCACACCTCTCCTCTTGCCCATCTGTACCATCTACATTTACGACAGTGTAAACTCTTGCAGTCGTGTCCTCACTTTGCAACACGGTGCCTGGAAGATGTGGATGTAGAGAAGGAGTTTGAAGGAGGATGGACATCAGGTCAGGTTGTGGTGCATTGCATGGAAATTTTCTGGACTTCACAGCCCCAGACACTCCTGCAGGTGATCACACCTTTTTTTTCCTGCTCTCCTGATCTCTCAGGGGGCAGTTGCAGGCCTCTGCCATAGCCATGGAGGTGGCACGCAGTGTCTGAGCAGCCTGGCAGAACCAGAGCCAGCACATCGCTTCCTGCTGAGCCAATCTCACTCAAATTACCCAGGACATATCAGCAAAACTGTAACTGAGCTGCTCCGATTTAGATGCAGCTTCATGTACAAGGGGAAGGGAAGAAATCCAGGAGGATGGAGCATGGCTCCTAAAACTGGCAAGAGGTAAGAAGTGGTGAGGAGATGGATGAGACTGAGCATCCTGCTCCCTGGGGTGTTAGAAACCTCATGCATGACCTCTACAAAAGGTTTGCAAAGATGAAGCATGGGGGTGTGGGCAGGCAGCCTCCTGCAGCGACAGGGATATATATCCGAGGGGAGCCTGGGACTTGCGGGAGCTGCCTGCACTTCTCATCCATCTGCAAAAGGTATTTTGAAACCAGGTACTGAACTCCAGAAAAAGCGAGGGCAGGGACACATTTTGTTGAGAGGGAGCGTTCCTCACCATGACTCATCCAAGAGGCTAACTGGAGAAGGTGGTAAGTTTGGGATGGTCTGCTCCAAATTGCATGTGGCAATGACCTGCCACCATCCTACCACCCACGCAAGGGGGTACAGCCCACTCAAATGCACCCCAGCTTGGGAACAAGCTGCGATTGCTACCTTGGAGCACCGCTCACCATCTGTCCTCACCCAGTAGCGGGGGTGCCTACTTCTCCTGTGACTTGTATTGAGCTGAAGCTCAAAGGGCAGGAACGGGCCATGGAGCTGGGGGAAGACTGTTCTGTTCCAGATTCCTGAAATGGCTTCTCCACCAGAAACCTGAATTCATCTCATGTGCATTCCTTCTGCTTCAAAATTATTTCCAAAAAGACTTTTTAAAAATTGTTGAAATGCCTTCCTTCAATACCTTCATGACACAGGACCTTTTCTTTGCTTGGAAATACCTTCACTGTATAATACTTGTCAATTTATAGTCATGATTGCAAATCAAAATTAAAAGGGAAATCACTTAAAATACTCCCAAATTCACCAAACAGCATGATGTATTTTTGAGTGAGGGGAATAAATGGGTGGCTTTTCAGTTCCTGGGAGTAGCTCTTTCTCCTGAGGTGGGACTGTAAGATGTTTCAGCATGTCCATAAGTTCTCCTGGACCAGTCAGGACACACAGGTGAGCCCCAGCAGCTTTCTGTAGAGCTGGCCATGGACCCGTGTAGGTGGGCAGGGGCTCTGCCTCTCTAACCCAAGCTGGGAATCCTGCAGAAGGGTTAAAAAGATAACAGGGAATGGTGGAGCCATGCCTATAATTTATTTAAGCTTTCAAAAGGCTTTTGATAAAGTCCCTTATAGGAGGCTATTAAGGAAACTTGGTAACCACAGGATGAGAGGAAAAGCCAAGGTATGGATTAAAACCGAGATAAGACAGGGAGGGAAGGGAAGGAGCAAACGGCCAATTCTCAGCAGGCAGAAAGGTTAATAGTGGAGAGCCCTGAGGTCACCTGAGGCCCTGAGTGGTTGAATATATTTATTAACACAAGCACAGAGGGGAAGGGAACAGCATGGCTGTGAAGCTCGCTGGGGGCTACTGCAGCAGGTCCCAGTGAAAGCAGATGGGGGTGAGATGCAGCAGGAGCCCTGCGGTGGGGTGGGATGAGGCAGCCGGTGGGTGATGCTGCACCTGGGGCTGTGATTGGGGCTAGTGTGAGAGCTGGGGCACGCCAGTGGGTTGTACCTGCTTGTGGGGTGCGCAGGGGGGGTCATGAAAAGCACTGCTCTGGGCTCTGCCAGAGGAGCCAGGGCAAAGTGAGCCAGCTCACATCCAGCACAGAGGCACAACAATGAAGTTCAGGTGGTAACAACCCCAAAACAGAGCAAATAAGCATCCCTTTGCATCAGTGGGACTGATTTACACCAGCTGAAGAAGTGCCTTAAAGGCCATATTTCAAAGACCCAGTGATACCCCCAGAAACAGATAGCATTTGTCACTTTTCATATCAGAAACAAGGGTGGCATCTCCTTCTCCCCAGTGAGGCAGGACTGCAGCCCTCTGGACTCAAGTGCTGTACAAAAGCCAAGTTCATGAATTTAAATATTAATCTAAGGGATGAACAGAGTCCAAAAGAGAGGTCTGAAAAAACCACCTGATTAGCATAAAAAGAAATATTGGATATTGACTCAGTGAATATTATCCATACTGTGCAAACAGCCCCGTGGAGCAAACAGTCTGTGGGCACCTGATTAAACAGTGTTTATGATAACTAGTTGAGAATGTCTTTTTAATTACTATTGTGTGAGGGAATGCAGATTTGTGTAAGAAGTCTTTTTTGTTTTGTTTTTCTGGGCACAGCTAGCTTGAAAAACTACCAAACTTGAGAAATGGGTGCAAAGAAGAGTTTGGAAGTTGTGAGAAAGCTTTTGGTCTTTTCTGAGAGAGAAAGAAAAGATTACAAGTTTCAAAATATCTCCTCATTTTGAAGAATGACCTGATTGGAGGTTAAAAAGAAATCAGAAAGGAAAAGCCCCAAATGACACAAACTATTTTGAAACTATTAAAATACAACATTTCCAAAATTATTAACATGAGGTATTTCCTAATATTTCCATTAATTCAAACTATTTTTTGTTAATTTTCCATTCACAATTTTGATTTTTTTTCCTTAGAAAAGTAAAATCTAGAAAATTGGTGAAACTTTTGGTGACAAAGCCTTGGAAAGAAAATTGCTCCTATCTCAAATCCATGTAGAGATGAGCTGTGTAAGGAGGAATTAGATCTCAGCAGTAATCTCAGTCATGGGGTTTCCTAATTGTGTGCTCCATGTTTTGAACATCCGCACCCTTTTAATGGATTTTCCTAGGTTGATTATACCATTATTTCACCATGCATGTATAAAACTGGCTGTTCAAAGTCAACTGTAAATGAAAATTGCAGTTGTTAAATTGCTGGGGTGGCTAACTTGCTGGCTGCAAAACAAAACCGGCACCCACTAATTGGCCTTTAAACAAGGATGGTGGGGAAACGCTGAGACACGTCTCTGGCATCCATTGGGCACCATCCAACAGCAAACTGAGCATCAGGAAAGCCAAAGTCACTTGAAAGACTCTCCGGCTGCCAAGGTCAGCAAACTGCCTGAGCTGCTGCACTGTGGCCCAGGGGGACAATCTGGGAGGCTGAGCTGTGTGCACACTTTCTCTCCTCTCCCAGGTCACTTGCTGGCTGCAATGTTAATTATCCATTAAGAAAACAAACAAGCAAACCCATCTCCCTGCCCAAGGTGACTCCAGAGGGTAGAAGGAGGCTGGGACAGCCCTTCTTGCCTGCTCTGCTGGCAGAGGGAAGAAGACATACACCTGACCCATGTCCACACCACTGCTGACAGCAATTACACAATAAAATCAAATACATGAGCAAAAATCATCCGAGATGAACTTTCCACCTCTGCTGTTAGCTAGCTTAAGAGGAGACAGTGTGAGACTTTTAACCTTACTAGATCCTTCTATTTCTCTTTGCTTTTGCCCTCTTCTTCATCCTCACCCTCATTAGAGACAGACAGGAAAATAAGATGCTAACAAAACATCCTTCAGCTGTATTTGCCACCTTGTGGATGTCACAGTGTTTTGCAGAGATCCCTCCATGGTGGCAAAGAGCAGCAGGAGGCAGGCTGTGTCTGCTGGGATCTCCACAGTTTTGCTACCCGTGCCCCGCAGCTGCCCCTCACCTCTCACTGGACAGGCATCACCAAGGACATGCAGCCTGGGCAGATAATGTCACTTTAGACCCCTGCAGCTGCCTGGCACTCGTGGGCTGCCAGGGCAGACCACCAAATGGGTTGCCCCAGGATGCATGTCCTCCCTTGGAGCATCCTCAAATAATTGTTTTTCCTTCTGAATCAGAATACAGTCAAAGTATTGAAGTCTGCCATTGAGCAGAGTTATCGTCTTCCACCAAGCAAACATTATGTTAAGTGGAAACCAGTGTTGCAGCTATATTTAGTTCTGTCTCTGGAAGTTATGATGGCAGTCCACAAGAAAACCGGTTAAAGATGAGGAAGTCTTTGTCCTCGGGGTCCAGCGAGCAGTCCCTCCAACCTCCCTCCAGCAGGAGAGGCAATGGCAAAGGCAAAGCCATGTAGCTGGGATAAAAGCAGGTAACATTGATTGCAACTCTCTTGGCTGATCCTGGAAGGACTGTTTTGTGGAGATCATATAACTGGGGAACTGGAGGGCATCATCAGGGGCTTTTTAGGGTGTTCCCTGTGTTGGGGCTGAAGTAGCTCTAGTGAAACAAAGCACGTGCTTCTCTTGCCATCGTTACAGCCCTCAGGAAACAGAGCCTTAACTCTGCACAAAACTTTTTTGTTTATGCCTCACCAAAATCTCCCTTGCTGGCATAGGCAAGTGTTAGAGAAAAATTTAAAAGGCAGCTAAAAAATTAAGTCTATCAAAGAACCATCTTTTTAACTTGTCTGCCTTGAGCTCCTGTTTGCTGTAGCACCTCTTCAGTGCTGAACACATCTCAGCTCACTGGTAAGGAAACACACACCCAGATTAGTGATAATAAAGTTTGGGACATAAGTTGTTCAAGAAACGTACTAGGGACTGGTGGTGCTTTGAGGTGCCGCAGATGGGGTGTCACAATGGTACTCCATGAATGGGAAATGAGCTCTGTGAGACACAGGTCCTGTTTCACACTAGGGTGACTCAGCTGACGACACCTCCTTCAGGCATCAGCTTTGGTGTCTCATCACCAGGTTCATGAGAGCTGATGTGAAGGGGTGCGCATACACCAGGTTAAGAGGAAATGAATTTCAGTTCATCTGCAGGTTTGGAAGGGAATTTGCTCTGGAGGAGTCTCACTGGCACCGGCATGGGTTGAAAACAGTACAAAGTTAAAAAGCAAGCTACATGCCTCATCAGGTTTTTGCATCACTCAGCAAGGTAGCGGTCTCGTTTAACATATTTATTAATGATCTGGAAGGAGAGGTAAACAGCTTGTTAATTACATTCTCCTGCTTCAGTTGGGAGGCATTGTGAATGCCAGCACAGATTGGGTAATAATAGAAAGACACACCAGAGATGTTAGAAAGACAGGAAGGAAAGAAAATGAAATCACTCTTGGGCTTAGGCAAATTGCAAAATAATCCAGGACTGGGGTTTTTAGCAGTAACAGTAAGCCAGTTTGGGAAAAGACCAGTGGCCAGCAAAGAAGAGAGGGATTTTAGAGCAGCCAAACATGTTAAGGTACTCTTAGGAGGGGCGGCACGGGAGCAAGCTGAGCATGAGAGTGGGAAATGATCCTCCCCCGTCTCCCCGCCTGCATGCTTAGGCCGCCATGCTCCTCGCTATATTATCAGAGCAGCAATGACGAACTGATGCTGTCTCAAGGAAGAGTTACAAATATGATCAGAGGCCCTGGGGAGCGGGGAATTGCTTCATGAGGAAAGATTAAAAGTGCTTACCTACGTCAAGCTCAGTTAAATAATGTGCAGGGGAGGTGGGATAACAGCTGACAAATATTTGAAGGGCATAAATCTAGCAGTGACAGTGGGCTATAAATACAAGATAGGAGCTCTTGTGGGGTGCAGGTGTCATTTTGAGTATACGTAACATCTGTCACGTTGCAGGTCAGGGAAGCAGTAGTGCCTGTACGGCTGCTCCTCAGCACTAGGATTTGAGATACTGAAGGGAAGGGTGGAAGGTGAAATATCCACGTTTATCACTATGACTTACCACTCTTAGGCAACAGCACAGCCAGCTGCTGCAAGAACTGTGAGCGGAGGGGTTCCAGCCTGCTCCTTATCAGAGACTGAACTATCCTCTTGTAAAGTAATGTGGAGGGGGAAAAGTTTCTGAATCCCTTTTGGCTGCTGGGAGATGGGAAGGGAGCTGGGAAAAAGGGAGGTGCCCTGGATGGTCTTGGCAGGCTGGGACCTCCGACACGGTAAGCCTTAGTGTGCCTCTGATGCTCCGAGGAACTGAGCTTGTGAAGGTCAATGCATGACTGCAAACAAGGCTGAACCAAGGAAACAGCTGCACAGACCTCACTGGTGCCTCCCTCCCTGTCAAATACAGGTTTTTAATGTTGGGGTTAAAAAGTGTAGTCTGGGGATGAAGAAAGGCTCTGACATAGGGACTGATGTGTGAAGAAAGATCTATGCAAAACTGCAAACAAGGTGTTTTGTCAGAGAGAGTGGCAAGCAGTGGGGAAACAAGAACATGCGTGTCATTGAGGAACGGGGTTATATGCCATCAATACCTGTCCACAGCCTCAGCTGGCCCTGAGGTCTTTCTGCTTCGACAAAGGTGGCTCAGAAAGCTCCTCAGGGTTGTCAGTGGGGACGTTGCAGATCTATTTATGGATTCACCGGAAAAACATGCTCTTGTCTGTAGTCTGTCAACCAGCATAGGTGGAGGAGGGCTCTGGAGTTGGGACTGCAGCAATGTGAAGAGAAGCTTCATCTTGGCTCTGTTTGGGAGTCACTGACTTGGTGAAACAATGGTATCAAAAATGAAGTGTCTAGAACCAAAATCCTGGCTCTGAGCCCTGGGAGAAGCTCACTGACAGCTTGAGACCACTTAACTAAGCTGGTGCATGTCAGTAGTGATGGGTCTACCAGAGGATCTCCAATGCTGCCTTCCTTACCCTCCCCTGGTCAGGATTTTCCCTCCATTACAGAAGTTTCCTAAACGATGCAGGGGAGGTCACTTGTCCAAGAGCCTTTTAAAGAAAGATTAACTGAACCGGGTACCTTGCAGAGAACATTCCTGTGCCGGCTCTGGAGAAACGGGCCAGCAAATCTGATGGCTTTTTCCCGTACTAAAAATGCTAAGTGTCGTCTTCTTTTGATCCATGACACAGTAGCCTTCCTTGCACCCTGCAGGATTCTTATGCCCTCCTCGTGCTGGCTTTTGAACAACTCATCTGCCACTTCAGACTGCACCTAACTGCAGGATCCTCTCAAAAAAGCAAGCTCTCTGTGCACTGATAACTGAGAAGTGTCCTTTCAGACTTAAGTTCCTCTTCTGCAGCTCCTACTAAATACAGCACTTAGAGCTTTTATGGTGCTTTTCATTTTCAAAGTCCTTTGCAAACATTAATAATACAACACACATGAACTCCACTGCCACAGTAATACCCTAATCCTTTCTCTTATCTCCTCTTCGGGGAGGGCTCAGAACTTCCAGCCTGACAGAAGCCCACAAGCTATGGAGTCGTCGGACAAATAGACACCATTAAAAATAATCTCTGGTCTTTCTCTTCTTCCTCCTTTAAAAGCATTGCTCTGCAGCCCTTCATGCCAATAATTCATTAACCTTGTCAGCTGCAGGGTTATGAACCGCATATGGTAATTGGCTTGAAGAGTACTGCATTTCTGGATTAGAGCTCTCTGGACTACCTTTGCAGCAGCTTTATAGAGGGACTCCACACAAGGACCACATCTTTGTGATCCTGAGACTCAGTGTAGGCACGGGATTTTCCACCCTTGGAGCTAAACCCAGGTCTAACAGGACGTGGAGCCTAAGAGCCAGCAAGACCTTCTTTGCCAACCCTGAGTGGTGTGACTTGTCCTTGTGCATCTCATACAAAACAGTGAGGGTGTGCTCCCTAATCCTGCTACCTGCTCCGTGCGTGCCATACAGAGCAGGCAGCAGCTCAGTGAGCAGGGATGATCCAATACAAAGTGATCCCATCATATATTATGGAAAAATTAAATTGAAGGTGACTTGCCCAAATGTGCCAGGCTGCAAACTGCAGCAGTTTGGTGGCTGTTTCATGAGCACCCTGAAGACCCCAGCAGCATGGCTGGGAACTTCCAGGAACTGAGTGGGATAGGGCTCAAGTATTTAATTCATCCCAAGGTACACTGTCCCTGAGTCAGAGCCACCAGCCATGCAGCTGTGTGTCGCGGTGGGATTTCACTCTTGTTCCTTTAAGACAGGGGTTTGGCCTGGTTTGTATTCCCTACAACATCCCTGCCTGTTGCTCTGGATGCTGTATGGATACACATTGAATGATTCCAGCTTAAATCTGCAAAACAGACAGCAGAAGAAGTGTCAGCTGCAGTTTTCAGGTAAGGCGTGACAAGGCTAAGGAGTCAGCCTTGGTGTGTCTCTCCTCTGATTACGTTGAGTTCGTCTCCCTTGTGACTCTTGCAGCAACAAACCCAGGTCATTGCTAAGTGCTTTGAAGAAGCTGTGGGTCAAGTAGGAGGTTCGTGGCAGGAACACGGCTTGATGCCAGCTCAGCACTGGTCCAGTGTCCTCAGCACAAAGCTATCCCTTTCTGGGTCATGCCTTGCTTTCAGCTTGCTGTGGTTAGCAACGATCTTTGCAGACACCTCTACAGCATCTCTCTCTGATGCTTGTCTGCACATATTTTTTCTCTTTGCCCCTCCTCAGATTTCACCAACCTTAAAACACAATTTCAATTTCTTCCCTTGATTTTGTATTCAGATTTAGCAACCTGCATCTCAAATTTATGCTTAATAATTCTCCTTATCAAGCCATCAAGTAATTTTCCTCCCTCAAATTACTGCCTCCCCCACTCTCTCTGCAACTCCTCCTCCTCTTTCTCCATCTCTCTTTTGTATCTGGCAATATTTCAGACTCCTTCCGTAATTTGCTTGACTGTGTAATTGATCAGAATAACTCAGTTTTACTACAATTTGCTTGAAATCCCTTTGTTAGCAATTAGAACACTTTGTTTAAAGACAAATAAGATCTAACGCGACTCTCTCTCTCCCTTGGCAGCCTCCCAGTCTGGTCTTTCCATGCCTCCTTGCGGCTGTCTGCTCCCTAGTACCCTACTCAACAGCTGGCAACAAATCCTCTGACTCTTGCCTCTGGGATTCTGCCCTCTGCCTCTCACTCCGCTGCTTCCAGCGCTGCCTGGTCCATCTTCCTCACTGATTTGCCAAGGTTTATTATATTGGCATGGAGCATGTGGTGTGCCCTCCCTGCCTTCGCTGTGCTCTCTCTCCCTGAAAATGCTCAGGCTCCCACTGCAGGAGCAAATGGGTCTGAACCAGTCATCAGGACACTGAAGTGGTTTTGGACCATGTGAGGAACAGCCTCATGCCCAGAGGGCAAAGAAGCTGCCTGTTATGAGAGAGCACGTAGGATTATGAAAGGGATGCTGGAGTGGGTAGGTGATGTGCATGCTTCTGGATTTAAAGTCTTGTCCATAGGCACATACAATAAGAGTGCCTTGAATGTGTCTTGGATATCATTTCCTGAATGCCTTCAGCATCCTCAGCATACTGGAAACCATCCCCGTGTGATAAAACCCAGAGATTAGCTGTCATCTCCATTGGAAAATGGCTCTCCAGCTGTCTGGACTACTGCAGTGCTGATGCTGTCAAAGTCCAAGGCCTCTCTGGTGCTCCCCTGGCTCACGCAGCCATCTCCTTTGTCCGTGGCTGGCTCTGAAGGTGACAGTCAGCTGCAACCTGTCTGCTGTCAGGAGGGCTGTTTCTTCGCCCTACCCAGTGTGGGGAGTAAGGTAACAACTGTTGCTGCAGGACCTGGGTTTTCGTCTGAGACTCTTGCTGTGGTCTTAGCTTCACTTGGCCCTGGTCTTGTTATAGAGTAGATTAAGTGGACATGGTCTTGCATATGCAAGGGGTATCAGTTGGTGGGTAGATGGGATGATGACAAGGAGACAGGACCTGGGTCTAGACAATCAGCTGAATCTCTCCTGATTTGTGCTCAATGCTCGTCCTTTTCTGTAGGCTCCTCTGCGGCATCCTCCTGCCCTTAAGCAGAGCCCCATCTTCCCACTTCACGTGCTGCATCCCTATGTCATGGCAAGTGACAGAGCACAGCAGGTCCCAGCACAGGGGCTGCATCTGGGACACAGGCTTCCCTCCGGGGAGATCTCCCCCACTGCATGGATGCTTTCTCCAGACATGACTGGCCAGCTGAGAGGCAGTCAGGCTACCTGCTGCATCTCACATGTGGGGACCTAGCACTGGAGAGAGTCTTCCTTGCTGTACTGCTGGTGCCTGAGATCCTGACCACGCAAGAGGCATCACCTGTGACATGAGACCTCCTGGGCTGGCAGTGCATCATCATTAACCTGCAGCAACACCAGTACCTTGAGCCAGGTGGTGGCAAGCCAAGTCATGCCAAGAGCAGAGCAAAACTGTCTCCTCTGCTCTGGAAAAGCCTCGTCAGAAGCATTGTATGCAGTGTCTGCCTTGCCTTAGGAAACTGCATATGCATCTGTCTGGGAGGATGCAGCCATGCAGGCTCCAGAACAGTGGTTATTTCTCCCAGGGGATTTTGGATCTAGCAATGTACTTTCAATAGCCTGATGCTTTGTGTGCTGGTGGGGGGGAGCCAAGGGGAAGGGCTCATCCAGACACTCTCCTTTCTGCCTGAGCGGGTAGTGGTGTCCCTCAAAGCAACGGAGGAAATCCATGCGGTTAACGCAGTGTGTCATTGAATATCAAAACATGCCACAGGATTTCCGGCCAAAATGTCAAGCAGGGTCTCATGAAAATATCTGACACCGGAATTACCCTCTGCCAAAGCTCAGTGGAATTGCACTGTGGCTGGACAGTAAGAGCCTGTTATTTGCAATCGACTCAGAACTGCTCTGTTAGCACTGGGATTTGGGCCGCTGAGCTCCTTCCAAGTACGTTTCATAAACGTGGGTTTAGCTTCTTGCTCTGAGAGCATTTTCTGCAGAGCAGTTTGGATTCTGCGGCCGGCCCTGTGCCCTTTGGCACTTCACATTTTGAACAAAGAAATGCAATGTTTTAAATGTTTCAAAATGTGCTCAGAAGGCGCTGCACATAACAAATGTAGGTGACCAGGGACCTACAGTCTCCAGTTCCGTGGAAGCTGTGACTAGCTGATTTAAAAACCCGTAGCTGATTTTAAAACCCAAGTCTGAATCGATATGAGTTTTGGAGTTAAATGCTTAAGAAGAGGAAAGTGATATTTAATGATAGCACACAGAATGGCTTGCTATAAGCTGACCATCATGGGAGTAGCCCATTTGGATTGGAAATAACCTCTTTCATACCAGCACTTGCAAACTGACATTTCTGGTCTGAACTGCCACCCGGGCTCACCCAGGACTTGAAAACAGCAAGGAAAGGAAGGAGGGCACAGTGTAGGCACAGTGCCAGCCTGACAGAAGGGGCACCAAAACACACTCCAGTACCACAGCTACTGCTGCAGTCGGCCAGAGGACCTGGTGGCACCCAGGTGGGGCAGGAGCCAGAGGAGGCACCTGCCTGCTGGGATGGCCCTGGGGCTGCTGCTGCTGGAGGCAGCTGTGCTTCACAAAAGGGATGGCAAATAAACCACCATGTTATTTGCATTGTGTACGGGTTTAATTCCAAATTCCTACTAGCTGAGCTGGGTTTTGAAAGGAACCTGTTGCTTTTATTTATCTGTTTTGAATCTTTTGAAAAATAAATGCATTAAAGAGATACAATTAGTGATGCAGTGGTGAGAAAAAATGTAGGTTACTTGTTTCAGGGAATTTATCAGAATTACTTATTTTCCCTTATGTTGCTGCTGCCGTCCCTCACCATCACCAGCCACAAGCAATATTATTTTTCCCAAAATGGCTTTTTAAGAAAAATACTTACTGACAGAGTATGAAATCTGGGTACTGAAGGATCGTTTTACTCCTCAGGCTGTAAGAGGGTTAAGTTGAGATAGTCAGAAGACAGTCAGCAGCTTTGTCTGTCAGTTCTCTGCAATAGCAGGAGCCCAGGTGGCTCGCACCAGACCAGGAGGGACACAGTGCCACTTACTGCTGCGCTGGGGCTGTTGGGCTGGAGACATCTCAGTGCTGCTGGCTGAGATCCTGGCACAACCAGCTTGCAATGCTCATCCTCTCAGAGGCCAGCAATGCTGCATGCAGGGTGGAATTACTTTCTGTATTATTTGAGCAGTTCCAGTTCTCAATGGTAAAATGCATCCTTGGAAAGCAAGCAAGTTGCAGATGCTGGTGGAGACTAACTGGAGGCAGAAGTTGTAAGGTAAATCTTCCTGTGTCATCTCAATCCCTGTAAGCTTTCTGGGGTGGATTTCTCTGGGAGTCCAGGAGCGGAACTAAGGAGATTTAGCGCCTTCCCATACTGAAGTTGGTTAGTTTGACATTCGTATTTCTTTGTACCAGTGGAGGTCAGAGCCACGTGGCACCTTCTCCTCCCAATCTGATGAAGCAAAACTTTTGGGTAAAGCAAGAATGGCCATCATAGTCCATTGCTGAGGATGGCGAATACCAAGCCCAGTAGTCAGTGAACTAAGCTGACTGTGTCCCTGTTTCTTGATATGAATTTTGCTGGTCTTCAGTCTCAATGCAGGATGTCTCGTCTGATGTGAACGGCAATGTCTCTTAGCTTATATTAGACTTCTACAGTCTGACTCTGGCATCCCTTCAGACTCCTCTTGGAGGGTGGAAACCCACTTGGCCTCTGTCTCCCTCTCTCTCTAGCTCTGCCGTGCTGCAAGGTAACTCGGAGAGGCAAAAAGCTGCTTAAATTTATTGTACGCTTCCCTACAGATCCTTGAGACCCTGCAGCATGAATCTTGCCCCACATGTTATAACTCCTCTGCAGAGCTCCTGGCTGGTCAGGACAGCCCTGATGTAAACTTGGCCAGAGGAGCCAAGGCAGCAAGAGTCAAAGGAGCAGAGCAAGTAGTTTATGCTGTAAATCCCAGTCCTTGCAAAACATGCAGATGAGATTCAAATTCGCCCCCCTTTGCAATATGAGTAGTCATCATTCACGCTCTTCTTCCTTCCCTCTGCTCCTCAGCGGGGTCCAGAGGCCAGTTATAAAATGTTCCTGTCCCTGATCCCATCCCGATGGCTCCTGATGCAACACCACATTCCTTCTGCCCGCGGCCCAAGCTCCTCTGGCTCAGGGGACGGAAATCCGGAAGGCTTATGCGTGCCTGTGTTTATTTTTTACACACTCTTGCTGTTTTATGGTGTTTTTTGTGGTCGAGGGGTCAGCTGGGAGCAGAAATAATTTGCCTGCCTTGGGAAAAGAAATGTATCCATTAGCTTTCTTGGCTCTGGTTGGAAATGCTCTGCTCCTCCCTCCTCCCTGCCGGAGAGGCAGAGCATCTCCAAACAGCCCCGGGGATAGCAGAGTGCTCGCTGCATCCAAGTTGTGTCTGGCAGAATCAGACACCACCTCTGGGTTACGCCGTCAGAGCAGCTCTTGGTGGATCACCAGCAGCCACGAGCCTGGGAACCCCAGGCTTGGAAACTGGCAGGAAAGACGCTGCTACCCCAATACGGAAGGGTTCTGTCCCCAAAGTGTTGTGGTCTGTTTTCTAGGGGTTGAGCTGAGAGGGGTTCTCATGTTTCCCTTGCTTGTCCTCTGGAAATGGAGCCAGCAATGGCCACCCCCCCGCTCTGAAGGCTTCACTCATTTCCTCTCTCTTCTGTGCCCAGTTTTGCTGGTCGTGCCTCAGACTGTGCTGGGCACAGATAACCAGAGGACTGCCTGAAGCTCCCCTCTGGTTTTTGTGCATGGAAACCTTGCCAGATGTTGCCTTTCCAGGCAGTACTTCCGAACTGTTTCAGTCTCTCCCTCCCTCTTGCCAGCATGACCGGTACCAGTCCCCATGGTTGTGCACGGAGACAACACAGGGACCACAGCCCAGAGAAGACACCAGGATCTGCTCCTCTGGGTTCAGCACCCAACAAGGTAACTGTGAAGGAGACATTTGTCCCATCAAGGTCCACACAGCTCCTGTGTCACCTTTTACAAGCTGCAGAACACACCATGACCTTGTATTTCAAAAGGCACCTCCCAGCCCTACAAGAAGCCTGAGTCCTGCACTAGGACTTGGCTTTGGTACTTCACAGGCCCTGAGGATCAGTGTCTACGTTTGCCTGGCAGCCAGAGGGCAAAACAAAGGAAGAGCCATGGTCCTTCTGCAACCTCAGCATGGGGCAGAGGACACCCACTTCTGAGCTGAGCCCTGAAGGGAAATTACTCCTGGCCAAGTGTGTCTTTCTGATCTGCTGCTTACACGTTGTACCACCTCTCCAGAACCCCACCTTAAAGACTACTTGGCTGATTACCAAGAGGAGCTGATAAGCTAGAAAACTGCAGGGGATGGAGAGACAGGCTGCGTGAAGAAGTCAGAGCAGAGATAAAAGATGAATCCTCCCCATGACATGACATAGCGCTTTCTCTGTGGCTTCAAGCAACATGCTGACAGCTGCTTTACCATAATCACCCTCCTCCCCCCCATCAGAGTGAATTTTATGTCCGTGGATGATCTCAATTTGACAATCCTGGAGAGTGAAATCCTCTGTCTTGCCCTGTAGAGGAGGGGGATGGACAACAGCTTCCCATACTGAGATTCTTCAGCCATGCCCAGGAAGGGGGAAACAGGCATGTGAGGGCTGTGGATCAGAGTCCAGGCTGTGTTCAACAGTGGGAAAATGTGCGGGGCCCACTGCAAGCTGGGTTTTTTTTGCAAAGTGATCTTGTCTCCTGTGGGAACAAACCTAACCCTAACTGAGTTCTTCCACAGGTCTGAGGACAGTTTCTAGTGTGCACACAGTCCTGCGTGACAGCTGAGGTGTCAGGGGTGTAAGTGCTACAAAGAAGCAGGGATCAGACTCTCACCATGGGGCTGGGAACCAGAGGATCACCATGGGACATCTTCCCAAAACTGAGGTGTTTTACTGCTGCCAGATTGCTAACACACCCTGCCCAGCAAGGCAGAAGTTTGACTCTGGGTGTCTTAGCACTGCAAGGAGGATGTCTGAGCAGCCACATGTGCCTCTGTCAACAGTGACGTTCATGGAGATGACGGATGTGACACTGAACACTTCGAGTGTGCTTCTGATTCAAGAAGTTTGGGGGTTTCCATGTATCATAGAGAGGAAATGATCCTTCAGTAATTAATCAAGGTAGTGATTACTGTATTTTTACCTCAGCTGAGATTTAGCAACATTATTTCTCAATCACAGCTGGAGGGAAGGAAGATAATAAATCCTGAGTGGCAGGAGGAGTAAGCACAGGGAAAAGTTGTTCATTGTCCTTTCCAACACAAGTACTGGGGGCAATAAGTGAAATTAGCAAGTGGCAGATTCAAAACAAGCACCTAATGCAGTTGTGGACTCCTTGTTGTGGGATGTCATGGGTGCTATAGGCTTTAATGGGTTCAAAAAAGCTGCTGGAGACATCAATGGGAGCCACATTTATGGCAGAAAGTCGCAAGATGCAAGTCACAAGGAAGGGAGAAATATCGATTAGATGTGCTGGCTCATGCTCCTTCTCTTCTCTTGGCATCTGCTGTTGGCTGCTCTTGGATGCTGAGCTAAGGGGACCTTTGGGATGATCAGACAAAGCTGCTTTCATGCAGCAGTTGATTGCAAGCTTGGTTAAATTCCAAGTGTCCTGTTGCCTTCTCCCCAACCTGAGCTGTGCGGGCAGCTCACACAGCTCCAGCTCTGATGCTGCCGCCGAGCAGCTCCCAGCTTTCTGCATCCCTTGGGTGTCTGTGTGATCATCTGCTGTAGCACAGGCTGCAGCAAAGACAACCTTGTTCGTTAAATGAAACAAGTCCAAGATTTGTCATTTGCATCACTGAGACTAAACAATACCCTTTATTTAAGAAAATAATAAAATAAAATGAAATCATTACTAGCACTGTTTCTTCAAACTTGTAGTGATAAACACCTAGGCAGAGCTTTGCTAAATAATCTTGCAGCCTCCCTTCTGCAGCAGGCGATAAAGCAGGAATAACAAACTACGTGGAACTGGCTACACACCAGCCACCATTCCATCAGCAAAGATAGGAGTTAATTATTTCCTATCAGCTGGCTAGGTCTGGGAAATAAGGGGCAATGATTTCAAGGCTCTTCTTGTTAAGCAACAGCGACAAAAAAGGGAGGATATTAGGATTATTGTCTGCCTCTTTCATGAAGAGTAACAAGGATGGTTGGAGCAGAGCAATTAAGGAAGAAGGAATTTCATCCCCAGCAACTGAGTTAAAGAAATAAGAGATACGTCTGTGAGAGGGATCCTTGAAAATACTGAGGATAATGTAGTTTATCATGGAGAGGATATTTGAATAACAAAGATTCCAGTCCCTTATTGTAGTGCAATGATGGAGTTGCATAGTGGTGAGAGAAACACATGCTCAGGCCTTGAGCTGAGCATACCCTGCAGGGAATTATTCCATCATGGGGGCTGCCACCACCACCTTTTCCCTTCACGTCTTTCCCATCACACACTGCCCTGTCCCTCCAATGTCAGTGGTCTTTTTAGGAGCCCTGGAAGGTTCCTTTTCTACTTGGGGGTTTTGCCACAAGAGACAGTCTTCAGAATTCACAGGATTTCCCATGTGCAGATGGGGTGGGAAATGCATTGGGATTCAGCTTCGGGTAGCTGTGCCCTGAGCCAAACACGGGGGACCTGGTCCCGAGCCCTCCTCTGCCCCCGCTGGCACCCCAGCACTCAGAGCAAATGGGTCCATTTTCCTTTGCTGCCCCATGACCCAGTCCTGAGGAAGAGTATCTTCTCCACACTTACTTCACTGTGATGACCAAAGCAGACCAGTATACTCCAGTATAATATTGATGCAGGACTGCAGACAGGGATCCTAAAACTCTTTTCCTACAGAGATGGCTTCCATACCAGGAATTTCTCTCTGTAGACCAAGATTTCTCTCCCTATTTCAGCCATGGCTCCATTAGCAGTGTGATTTTTACCAGTTAAAGCAATGCCACTAAAAGCCTTGATTTATAGTTTTGGAGTTATTCCTCTTCACACATGGAAGTAGTTACACAGGCATAAGGCACCTTTATCCTGAGATAACCAAGTCCATGCAAAGGCAGGTTGTACCGCTTTTAACAATACCAGCACTGTTAGAGAGCTAGCTATCACTTGCTAAACGCAGACAAGCCCCGTGTTAGAAACTCCTTTTAAGACTGGTGTTTTTTATAAAAATGGTGCTCCATTCTTCTCTAAGACTAATGAAATACGATACAGGAAATCAACATGGCATCGGATATTTATTAGAAATGTAACCTAAACCTGAGAAACATGTCAATGCAATAAAGATACAGATTTGCAAAGACAACAGAACATGACCAAATGCATCATGAGAAATAAATCAGAGACTACCTTCAGCTTATATTTGGAAAGATGACTGTTCTTTATTCACTTTAATCATAAATTCCTCAAAATAAGACCTCATTTATACCAGGAACAAGCTGCCAAGGGTTATATTGCATTAACCTTCTAGGGATTTCTTCAGATACGATGGGCTAGGTTTCTTGGCTGAGCACAAACTGCCAGACTCATTACAGGATGTCTGGACAGATTGCAGTGAGGGGTTACGCTTCCTGAACCGTCACCTGCCCCTTCTGGCCACGCAATCCAAGACACGGCGAGTGCAGGAGACCTCAGCTTTTGTCCTAGTGACGGTAGTGCTGCAAAAAGAAATACAGGCATGTCCAGCTAATTATTTATAACCCAGTTCACAAAGGTCCTTGTGTCAGACATGGATTTATGGGAAGTCACACATATACATACTCGCAGGCATGTTACATCTGCCCTGGGACTGTGCCAGTCCCACATTACCTATTAAGCAGCCACGGATGGTGTTTATCATCTAGGATGGGAAAGCTTTATCATCCCCCACTAATATCACTGCTTTGCAGCTTCATTTGTGTGATTCTGTGTGATCTGCCCTGTGTGTCTGGGTCTCTGAACACCTACATTGTGGACTGGGACAGCCTTGTCCAACAGGTTTTACAGAGTGGGATCATCCTGAGGGTCTTCTTTGCTCCCACTGGGAAACTGGGATAACCAAATGCAATCCAAGGGCACTGTTTGCTCTTTGTTGATGAGCAGCTGTGTCTGTTGATTGTCTCCTGCCCTGTGCAAGGGCAGGCCGTGCTCGTGGTTAGCGTGGGCTGCTGCAGGACAGGCATATGCACAGGATGGTCATAGGAGCCACTGCAAACCCAGGGACCAGTGTCCTTTGGGTTAAGTAAGGGCCATAGGACCAACTTCAGCTGCTGATGTCCAGTTGGACTCATTGCCTTTCCACAGGCATTTGTGCTTGGTGGATCAATACCCCATTGAAGAATTTGGCTGTAGAACTACATATCAGGAGAATGATGGATGTCCCTTGCCAGCCAAGGGGAAACCTGTGTGAATCAAATGAGCTGTCTGCCTCAGGCAAAGAGAACATCCTTGGGGCTTAGCAGCCACCTCAAGATGTTGAAACCTCTCTTCAGTGCTCCAGTCAGTCCCCACTGACAGCCTCACAGTCACACACAGACCTCTGCCAACCTCCCCACTGATCCAGCATGCTCCCCAGAGCAGATAAACGAAACCCCATGGGTGAAGGAGCCCAAGTAGCAGCAAGTCTCTGCTCAGCCCTTGCAGCACAGCTGCTGTTCCAGCTCATTAGGGCACTGTTGGAGCCAAGGCTGTAGAAGCAAGGATGGGGTGAGCAGGCAGCCCTCCGAGCATGGCAATGTGATCCTGACTGTGCAAATTGTCCCTCAGAGGTGCTGGGGTGCTAACACAACATTTACTATCAGTCTGGCTCCATGTCTGCTGCGATCCTTGACCAGCCTCTCCAGAGGCCCCACAGGAGTGGAGACAGGTATGTGCTCCCATGAAGAGCTAGCTCACTTTGGGAACCCTTGCTCAACTGATGCTCTGTGATCCCAGGACCAACGAAGCATGAGGGCAGCTCATGCTTTGGGAAAGCTGGGTGCTGAGCTTAGAGGGACTCATCCTTCGAAGAGCTCCACTGTGAAAATAACAACCTGGTAGACTTTGGCCATGACAGGAAGGAGCAGAACTAGTATCTAAATCATGTCCTGAGGTGGACACAGTAAGGGAAACACAGCACTCTTCCCTGGGCTCCCACATGCAGCTTTCAATGCTCTCAAGAGACTGCTGTGCCCACACCAGGGCCAGACACCCATGCACCCATGTCTTCAAGAAGGTTTAGGAAATTGGCTCCCATCAGCTCCAGTACCAAAACGTTTCAGGGGTCTTGTCCTCCCGCTTCATCTCTGGGATCTGTGACATCCCCAGCAATCGTTAGTTTAGCTTCCCATCAGGAACCAGCTGCAATCAATGGCTCTCCTGGGCTGTTTGCTGTTGCAGTGTAAATGCCTTCAGCACAGCAGGCTTTGGTGTTGTTCCTGATACTGTGGTTTCTCTTCTAAGCATGTCAAGTTTTCCATCCTGGGTACCAATGTCTGTAAAAAACAACATGAAGTCTCTTATTCTCCAGCAGGTTAAGGGTCTCCTGAGCACTCTGTCTGCTATATAATCTCTGCTCCACAGCATCTGCTCCTTATCTGTCTCAGTTATTTGTGCTTGGCATGTGGACTGATCGGTCCAGCTGGGACTGCTCAGATATGCACCCGTAAGCTTAGCTTGTTATTCTGTTTTTTTGTGATTAATATATATTTATTTATTTATTTATTTTTAAAAAACTGGTAGGCTCAAAAGCACCCAGCTAAAATACAAACCTGTGTTGTGGCTGCTGTTTGTGCACACAATGCTTGATAGTTCTTACTTCGCGCAACTCTCAGGCTATATAGATGAGACAGACAAAGCATGGAGGAAAACAGCAGAGAGAGAAATAGCCTCCCAGCAGCGACCTGCCAAGAAAGTGAAGTTCCCTGCATTCCTCTTCACAATGAGATAACAATGAGGTTATCCTTCTTTCTAGCTCATCCCCATGAGGTGGTCCGTCCTGGGATACCTCTGCTAGCAGAGCAATACAGATAGTGCTCAAGCAGGACCTGTTGTGCGTGGGCTTGCAGCTCACAGAGGAAAACCCTCAGCTTTCTCCTGCAAGCTCCTCCAGGGTCAATCCCAAGCAACATAAGCTCTAGCAGTGGCTGTAAATGTGCTTCAGCTGAGGAGGAGGGGGCAGCAGTTCTGGACACCCTCACCAGAGCTGCACCCCCTCGCCCTCACTGGCAAAATCTGGCCAAGTATATTTGGCATTTGGGTCTAACTCCCTGTGTTTCTGCCTTGTCTTCCATGGATGTGCATTGATCAACCCGAACACGTTCAAATGGCCTTATAATTTCTTAGCTCTTGTACTATTTAATAGGAGTAGACATGCCCATCACACTTCTGTTGTTGTTCATAGCCACGCAGATTCATCTCCTGATGGCTTCTCCCTTCCCAGGGAGCCCAGCCCACCTTCCTGCAAAGTTGCATGGAAACTTGGAAGCAGCTTCCTTCTCCAAGCTTGATTTTTCTCTCCAGAGGATTTATTTAGGCTTGTTTCTTCATGTCGCAAACCAGTTATTTGTATGTCAGAGTGCGATACAGCTGTATCGAACCATGATGTCTGTTTTGTACCTGTATTGAAAGATTGGCACCATAGCAGCATTTGTTTGAACTTGCCTGCAGGCAGCTTGTTATGCTGGAAGACGGTAAGGCTTCAGTCTGGGGCTGTTGGCTTTGATTTGGCTCTGAATTGCTGGCATATCTCCAATAGCTTAATGGTCTTCCTGCAAAGGTACCAAAGCAAGCAGAAGGGGCAGGGAACAGAGGCTCTATTTACTAGTGGGGCTCTGATCCGTGCAGGGACTGAATGTCTGCAAAATAAGAGCTCACAGACAGGCCAGCCTTAGGCAGTGCTGACCTCAAGCAAGATTTCAGCTCAGACCAGAATAACGATGATTTTGTTACAAAGCAAGCTCCACATGCAGAGTGCAGCATTGCTCCTCAGATTACATATGTGTAGCAGGAATTTCCCATAGGATAGGGCTGGTTGGAGGTCACCCCTCACCACAACCATGTCAACACGTCCACAGTGGCAGAAATTTGCAACCTATACTTAACACTTGCTTTTAAGGCCTCAACTGGAAGCTCAGCCTATACAAGGTCATTCAAGGTCTCTGATGCCTCTCCGAAAGAAGGATGCGCTGTATCACCTGCACTATGAGAAATAAGTCTTGGCACAGAGCTGCTGCAGAAAAGCTACTGCATGATGGAGGACAGTAGGATGTCCTAGGAGTACGGGTGCTGTCAACTGTGGCTTAGGGCAGATACAGTGCATGGCTTACTGCCACGCCAAGAAACCTTCTAGCCCCAGAGAAGTGAGGTGGGACCTACTGAGGCTCATGACTGAGACCACTCAGTGCATGCTTTTGGGGTAAATGTGTGACGCCAGCATTGTGCCTGATGTCTCCACTCAGGGACATACAGCCACTGGGTCACCAAAGCTGACTGCACACACATAGGTGAGTGCAAATGAGAGGCAAATTGTAATAGCAGTGTCCTCGGTCACCGTGAATTGGGTGACTTGCTCAGGGAGGAAAGCGCTTGCAGCGTGTCTAAGCCCTCAGAGGATTAGCGTGTGCTGGCATGTTCATCCAAATCTAGACAGAGTGGAGAACTTTATTCTTGTTTTAATATCTTCCCTTTCGAGCAAAGCTCCACATCTTCACTCCCCGGGACAGTAACTAATGGCATAGCTGATCATCCTCTGGGTCTGCACATCAGACCTAACCGGCATCCCAGCGCAGGGGACATTTTGCAAAGGAGACACGTCTGCCAAATACCAGCCTTTCAAGAATAATTATTCTTTGGTTATTTTTCATAAAGCTTCCTGCATATTGTGACACCATGTTAGAATGTGGGAATTAATGTTGGGCTGCTCAGCTTTTCTCCCTTTCAGCAAACACTGATTGTTTTTTGTTGGTTTTCTCCTGTCTTGGCAGGTTTATTTCTCATACATGTTTGTGATTGACTTTAGTACCGGTGAAAGAAGCCAGACTGACAGCCAGCCCCGGGGAATCACAGCCTCTTGCTCTGCAGAAGACGCAGCAGCAAAGGCAAACCCTTTTTCCCACACAGTCTCTCCCACCTGGACCTGGGTGCTCCCTCTAGAAACACAAGTACCAATGCCTGGTGCTTGTACAGAGCTGCAAAGAGCAAACCTAAAAAACCCCGAAACAGATATCATGGTCAAAGCATAAAGCAAACTTCTCTGAGAGCAAGGGAGCAGGTCGGCTTACACCAGCTCTGCATCCCATCCTCAGCCAGGCCGCATTAGTGACTAATCCTCGAAAAGCCCCAGGTAAGGGTCGATAAGCAAATGCAGGGAAATTGAGCCTTTGTGACTCATTCAGCCCTTGGCCTCACTGCTGAGACTGCAGGTTGCGGAGATTTCTGTGATGGAAATGCTTCAGCAGAGCATCACAAGCAGGGGTTTCTGAAGTGAGGCACTTAAACGCAGGCTTTGGCCCCCAGGTAAATGGTCTGATTGGAAGCCAAGGGGAGCTGTGGTGGCAAATTGCTATTCGGCTCTGTCTCACGCAGGCTGGATGTTGCGCAGCTAATGAAGCAGGACTCGCATTGGCAATGATAAAATCCGAATTTGTGGCAATCATCCCCTCCACAGCGCACCCCTGGGGCAGCCTGACCCCATCCATCAGACTGTCCCCTCCCAGCACGGCCAGGAGAGGCCGTGACACTGGTACCTAGTGGGGATGTGGGGCTGTGTGTAGTCCCTCTCCTCACGCAGCTGGTTCTGCAGGGCTGCTGGAGACAGCATTGTGCAGCCAAAATAAATGGTGCTCATGTCAATACAGAAAACTTTCCAGCTGAGCCGGGGAGCCCCAGGAGGGAATTGAATTGCTCAGCAATGTTAAAGCTTTGGCGACCTCCCTCTCATTCGCCCTCTTGCATTGGACTTGCACGCGGGCAGAGTTCAAGCTGTCCCATGAAGCATTCACCTGGGAATTTCTTGACTCTTCAGCTGCAACTTTTATCTGAATGACATGTTAGGATTTTTTTAAAAGCTATTAAAGCTACAGGAAAGACATTACCATATCAGGCTACCAACCGCAGGCTCTAAATCCATGTAGGCATCTCGCTGGGCTTACAAAGGATGCCATCTGGACAAGTGGGACACGTTGCTGGGGCTCCCTGTGCCTAGCACTGCAGAGGTTTGCTTGTGTCAATAGTGTGTGAGGGTCTTGCAGAGACAGCCATCAAGTACAGAGCAGGTGGAAAATGCCTTTGTGTACATGGCGATGGTGTCTGCAAATGAATAATACACCATGCACTGCGGCTGTGCTTCCTGAACCAGGGAAAGTGGAGATGTTTTGTGCATCCATTGGACACACACAATTACAGCGCATATGTGCGTTTGCTTGTATGTACTTATGTGTAATGGTGTATTCATTGTATGTCTGCAATGTATTGAATGTGCTTACACAGGTTATGAGAGCGCGTGTGTGTGTGCAGCTACAGTCTGCCTGCAGATATACCAACTGTGCTGATGAATACAACTTGTGTGTGTTCGTGGTCAGTGCACAGGCATTGTATCTGTGTATACAAGTGTAACGACTGTTTCTGTACGGTTGGGGTGAGTGTGTGTGTGTTTGTGCGTACTCCTGGGGTGTACAAGCATCCTGCCTGCGTGTGCCTGCTGCTCCGGTAAATTATTGTTTGCATGTGTAATGCTCTGTGCCCTCAAGCAAATTGACCTCCCTTTCCCTGCACTGCATGTGTTTCCCTGTGGGCTGTTCATGCCTCCTCCCGTCTCCCTCTCATTTCCAACCACTGCTGCTCTGTGCCTGAGTGGGGAACACTGAATAAATGGTGTAAGCACCCAGCAGTTTGCTGGCCTATCAGTCCCTGAAAGGGCCCTGCATGGCTTTTCTGTGTTTTTGCCAGGTGCAGTGACAGTGACTGCCTGCTGTGCAGGATACAACCTACAGCAGCGGGGGCTCAGCTGGAGGCTCCAGCACCCGGCTGGGGAGCAGCACCCAGCACACCCCTTGGCCTCATCTCCAGGCTTGTATTGCAAAGATCCCTGTCCCCACTGTGCACAATGGAGAAAGACGACTCAGGCAGGCATGTGTCTGTAATGTCCCAGCTTTGGGCTAATTGATCGTCCCCCATAAGGAAACACAGACCTGATTCTGCTCACACTTGTTGCTGGTGTAAGTCCCACCACAGGCTGTCGGTGCCTGATGCAAGACTGGAACCAGACGGCTGAAAGCGTTCAGGATCCTGAAGCTTCCAGGAGTTACTGCCAATGAGCCAAGCCATGGTGCGATCTCTGCTTGCGGGCTGGCCCTCAGGCCAGGTCAGCCTGGGCACTTCCTGATGGAAGGAGCCAGTCCTGTGCACAAAAGTAGTTGCTGTGGCAAAATCATCCGATGGAGAGGACTGCCGATAATAACACTGCTTCCTGGCCAAAGGCATTTCTTTTAGGAAGGCACACTTTCTCAGTCCATTGCACAAGACATATGCCAAGAGGAGTCAGAGTTAGGAGAGACCAAGTGTTCATTCCCTGCCATGAGGCAGGATTGTCTCCATCCTAGACAGGTATGTGTTTATCCTCTTTGTAGATGCCTCAAGAGATAAAGACTTCACCTCTTCCCCACACAACTTGTCCTAGCACTTCATTATTCCTAGTGTTAGAGGTTTCCTCATATCTAATCTGCACCTCCCTCCTAGACCAGGACTTCTTGTCCCATCCCCAGTGTCCATGGAGAACTCCCTTCTGATTTGAAACAGCTTTTTAAACATTTAAAAGCTTGGGCTTCTCTTTTCAAGACTAAAAAGCCCCAGTATCTTTGATCTTTTCTTAAGTTGTTTTCACTGCTTTCCTCTGGACATCTGCCAAAAGGTCCATCTGTCTCCTGAAATACCGCACACACCTCGGACACAATTTTGCTCATTTCTGGAAGCCCAGGTTTCTGGACCATTGCGTCTGTTTCAAATTCAGGTCATGTTCACAGCAGTTGAGGTTTGCAGAAATGACTGGTAGAGGTGAGCAGAGAAATGTCCTGTGAGAAATCCTGAGTCTGTGGCACCTGGCTGCTTTTCTCCTCCCAGCACAGGACAAGAATTCAACAGATGGGAACTAGTCATAAGGTGCACTGCTGGTTCGGAAGCCTGTGGAACTGCTCTGAGTGCTGCTGAATTTCATTCCCTGTTCGCCATCATGGTCAGGGCAAGCTCAGCACACTCGGCATCCTGTCTGGCATGTCCCCAGCCTCTCCAGCAGACGGAGGGGCACTGCCCTTCTCCATCCCCAGGTACCTGCATGGCAGAGCCACCCATGGCCTCCGAAGGAGGCTTCGGGACTGAATGCCAAGCTGGCAGCCAGTCAGCAAACTCAGGTGAGGGTGAAACCCCATTATCCAGTGGGTATTCTGAAACATCTGACTGCCTCCTCTGGGGAAGGGATCTGAGATGCCACAATGAGAAGTTAGGGATCTGATTTTCAAGGGATGCACACTAACGGTTTCTTGCAACATCCATTTTCATACCACATCCTCAACAGGAGAATCCAGAAGCCACAAAATCCTTGTTAAATACAAAGGAGTGCCGTCTGTACTGTTTTCTTTTGAAGGATGAAGGATGAGAAAAGCCCCTGGTTCACAAATTCCAGGCAGACCAGAAAAGCCACAGCAATGGCACAGCCCTGTGCCTTCCTGGTGCATTGCTTACCCACGGGGTGCATCTTCTCCATGGGAAGTGGGGTGACCTTGCTATGGCATCTCTGGGAGCTCTTGCCCGCACACTAGCAGGTGCTTCAATGAGATGTTTCTTTCAGTGGGAGGAAACCAGCTCCACTGGGAACTGTAAAGCCAGTAATTTTGCCCTTTATCAGTAAGGTGTTGACCTGTGGGGATTTTTTTTTCCTTATTTCTTTTTTTTTTTGTGTTCCCCTCATTCATGGATATTTTAAAAAAAATAAGAAAGGGAAAGAAAGTGAATGAATGAAAATCCATTAAATCTAACCGGTAGCTTAAATGTTTATGCCATGTCTAACTGCCTGATCCTGCCATTACTTTCCTCTGCATCCTGCTGTACCTGCAATTCAAGAAAATTGCCTCTCAAATTGCCATCTTTAGTTTGAGATCCACGTACAACTTGGCTGTAAGCAGCGGATGGAAATGAAATGGACTAAAAATTTAATCCAGCCAGGATTTCCTTGCTTTTTTCAACAGTCCTTCCTGTCAAACCGTAAGTCCTGCTTATTAAAGGTCATGTATATTAGAGAATGAGGCAGGGGGAATTACAGAAACCGACATCTTTAGCAGTGCAACTAAATTAAAAAAAAATTGATCTTTGCTTGCATCTACACGTTTGCCTCTGTATACAGGCAGAGAGACCTATACAAAGTTGTGTTTGTTACAGTGACATGTACATGCAGAAACCTTTGGCAGAAAGCTTCAACATTCAAGCTGCACTGAGATTTGCCCTTAGAATGTGCTAAAATCCCTCTGCTTCACACTTTAGTGATCGGATTTCATCTCCTAATTTGACCTAACAGTCTCCAGAGATTAATGAATATTTCCATGTAGGTTTTTTTTTTTTGTTTTCCAAGTGAAGTACTCTTCCATCCCCCCTTCCCCAAGGAGGTTGTTAAAAAAATACTCTTTTTGGAAATATGGTCCTAGTTATTCCTCCTTTATTAGGGATTTTCTAGCTAAACCACCACTGTCCTAGTTTCCAGTAAACTCACAACTTCACACACAGACGCACACACTAATGTCTCGGCTGTTAAACTGGTCCTCAGATCATTTGCACTGAGTTCTCCGGTTCCCGAAGGGCAACCTCTTGCCTCTAACTCTCTTTCTCTTTCTTTCTTCCCTTCTCTCCTTCTCTCAGCCTCCTTTCAGTAATCACTTATTTTTAGGACCATTAATTTGAAGGTTCCAAAACTCAAAGGCATGAAAAATAAATGTAAAAAAAGAAAACTCCTCATTGCTTTGGAGAGTGGTGGTGAGCCTGGGGAGAGATGAAGAACGGGGATGAAACAGAAGGAAGGAGCAAATTTGTGGAAGAATGGTTCTGCAGAGAATCATTAACCGCCAATATATCATCACTGGCTTAGGATGTCCCTGGTTCACAAGTTGCTGATGACTGGGACAGTAGGATTGCCTTATTCTTCTAATCTTGTCCAAGTATCTGCTGTTGGCCATCTTTGGGAATGGGACATGGGGTCTTTGGTCTGACCCAGGTGTGACAAGATCTGGACCCAGGGTGCTGAGCCCTGTAGGGATGCGTGTGCCTGGAGTCATGGCATCTACCTGCAGGCTCCTAGCTGAGGAGGCCACACCAGGGCCATGCTTGATCTCAGCATGACCTTAGGGAGATACCTCTGGATCCACAGACCCCTGGGGTCTGAGTCACGTGCTGGAGCTGACTGCCTCTCTGAGGGCGGCGAGGACAGTGAGTTTCCTAGCAGTAAGCAGGATGTGTCAGCATCTTGGGGACTCTCTGCAGAGCTGATGGAGAGTCTGGCGCGCCAGCCCCCATTTGCCGACATCAACAGCAATCACCCTATGGACAAGGGCATGCATTGCTGAATGATCCTGCCCACCGCCTTGTCCCACTTCTGCTCGCTACCTGATTGTGTCCCCACTGAAAGGATGGGCACCATAAATATTCATAGTGCACTTATGGGTCTATTAAAAGCTACGTCTTTTTTTTTTCTCCAAGGTAGGTTCATCTATTCTGATTATGCTAAGGGCCTTCCAAATCACTCTAAATATGCTGTCGCCCTAGTGATAAATGCAGCTGCTGGAGTGGGTCCTTTCTGGCGTTAATCGAATGCTTTAATGAAGTCAGCTTGCTGTTCATGTGCATTAAAATGCTCGGTCCCAGCCTGAAGAGGCACAGTACCTCGCTGGCTCTTGTGCCTCTGCACCAGAGGTAAATAAAGTACTTAAGGCCTGTGCTGGGAAGGGATGAATATCTAGTTATTGCTGCTCATCCTTTTAGGCACCCTTTCACCCTTTTTTTTAAAAGTATGAATGGTCTTTAGTGCCTCCCCTCCCAGGATTACACAGGAAAGTGGCACGGATGGGCTCTGACAGCTATTTGTTCTCTCTCATTCCTGTTGTGTGCGACAAACTGGTGCACTGACTCCAGCCTCCCAGCTCCCTTTACAGACCATTGTCTTCCCAGTAATGAAAGGACACTGGCCAGAGCAGGGGAGGCAGGAGCAGGGAGCTGTCTGAGCAAGCAGGGAGGCACAGTGGCCCAGTGAGAAGATGGCACTGTGCACACCCAGGTTCTTGACTCACGCATCCACAATGGTGCTGGTGGGCTCGTACCATGATGGGAGTGCTGGGCTTGCAGGGGTGCAGGTAGGAGAGAGGCTTTCCCTGGGGAATCCTAGTGTGGGTGGGATGATGCTTGTCTTCAGAAGGCCTTTAAGATCACTGGTGTGGTCACTGGTGTGGCCAGTAGCTTGCACATGTGAATAAAGAAGGCAGCAACAAGGGAGGTGAAGTGAATGATGGGTAGTCCATGAAGTGTGCTATCCAGGGAGGCTATAAACCATGGGCAACATAAGGGAGAAGTAAAACTACAGCTTGAGACACTTAAGTGTCTGATGTACACAGGAACTGGGTATCCAGGCTCCCGTGGGAGTCCAGAAAGCTATTTCTCCTACCCTGACTTAGACACTGACATTTGATCAGCTGCATTGCTCTCTACTTGGTTGCCTAAACATAAACGTCTGCTGTGTGGATGTCTGTGTGTGAGCTGGGTGCATGCACATCCATTGTGGGATTTAAGCTCCCACTGCACCCCCAGTTACATTGACAGTATTGGCTGTGGCTCAATTTACACACACATAGGAGTCTAGACCCGCTTGGGACCCGCGGGATCCCTTCGGGTTTCCTGCTGGCCCAGAAAGAAGGGTATCCTGTAGGTCCTGCACTGCATTTGGAAGCCCTGTATGGATGTCCTGGATATCCTGAGATATCTTAGATGGCACTAAATGTCTATGGGTAGGCAACTGAACTGAGCTGTAGTTCCCAGAGAGCTCAAATTGCTGAGGTACGGCTGCGTGCGGACACCTGAATTCAGGTGGCTGACATCCAGCCAAGGTATTTTTCATGCCTGACTGTGAATCTCCATGTGAAGAGCTGGAAGGGCAGTTCAAGCTCTTTCGTACATTCAGGCTTGCTATCATTAACAAAAACTGCATTTTGTGAACTCTGGGTGTGGATCTTTGTGGGTGGGATGCAGACGAATAACTCCCTAGGACCAAAACAAGACCCACCAACAAATTTCACATAGGCTACAAAATAACAGCTGCAAACATCACTACCAAGTAGAGCTCAAAACAAATACTCAAGGGAAGCAGTGGGACTGTAAGCGCTTCCCATGCCCTGAGCATCTTGCATTCACATTTCACAGCCATTTTGGAAAAGGAAGATACAGTCCTTAGTTGGGGAGCTGAGCCACATGGTAAATTGTGTCTTGTACCACACAAGTGAGTATGGCCCAATTGAACATGGACAATTTAAAGGACACTGACTGCTCTCCTGCTCTTTCTCATATCTGATCTTTTTAAAAAAAATTTATAATCCACTCTTTGAGCCATTTTGTCTCTCCTCCCACTGGTCCTGCCTTCTCTCTTTCTTCTTTTTTGCTTTCTCCCTGTTCACCTTCATGGATGGGAACCTCATTCACTGTTGCTGAAACATGCAGTCAGCTGAAAAATTGACACTGCAAAAGGCCTGGAGAGCTGAGTGGATCCCTTCTGTAAGAGTCCAGGAATCTTCTCCTGGACAAAGGGACTCAGAAATGCACAGTGTTTAAGGAGTTCTTTATCAAGAACCATTAAATTTTATATATTCATTCTGTGCTTGGTTAAAGTACCTTTTCTGAGATGGTATCTCATGACCTGGGGACATCAGAAGACAGAAGCTTATACGTTTCTCTTCAGTGTTTTCTCTAATCATATTTGGAACTAAAAATTGGGATGTATTTCCAAACTTGAATTTGACTTCAGGTTCTTGACACTGGTCCCTGTCATGCCTTTCTCACTGTGTTGAACAGCTCCTGCAAATCTTTACTAACAGCCATATTATCCCCGCTAAGATGTGTATGTGCTGTTGCAGCATGCCTCTTGATCTTGTTTTCACTAATCTAAGGAGGTTGAGGGCAAGACTCAGACCGCCTGCTTCAGTAGGTAATAAGGAAAGTAAACAGAATTCATGTCCTTAAACTGCAGTGAGCAATTCAGAAAACTTGCACTCCCGCTTCACCCGCCCTTGGAGAGAAATTCAGCTAGCCATGCGCCAAAGGAGGCATTCAGTGCTCATCTTCTGTGCCCGGCCCTAAGCTCCCAAGAAAGGGGCATTTGCTCTCTTCCACCCTGGGGTAATTTTTGTGTACAGCGTTCCAGGAGCAGTTTCACTGACCGTTCCCAAAGTTAAAACATCTTCCCTACTCCTATTCTTGCTTCTGCTCATTATACCTTGTGTCTTGTTTGTCTATCCAAATATCACACAATAAATCTGTCATCAAAAGAGGGAATTGCTTGCCCTTTACAAACTCTCAATTTCCCCCCAATTCTCTGCTTTTTAGAGACAGCACATTATGCTATAAGTACTTCCTACACACCATGGCCCAAGATATCCAACTTTGCTTCTTCCTCTAGGAGGGCACTCTCTCCAGCTCTGAATAGGTGTCCTGTCCTTGTAAACACTGACCATCTTGCTAATCTTTGTGTCAACCAATAACTTCATTAACAGCAATTTTGTTTTTCCTCCCAGATTATGGATGAAAAGACAGAGTCATGCCAGACTTCCTACCAACTCCTACAGACCTTCCCTCCTCAGAAACACCCCCAACTGCCCTTGATGCCTCATAAAAAACTACTTTTTAGCAGATCGCTTAGCAGTTTCTAATCCGTTTAAGGAGTGCTTCATGGGCATTGCATCACACTAATTTTTTAATCAAACTGTCATGAGCTGAAAAGTCAAAGCTTTATAGAAGTCTAAATAGATTATATCTGGGTAGTCACCTTTATCATCCCAACTTTTTATCTCATCAAAGAGTGTTTGACAAGTCCTATTTTCTGTTAGTCTGTGTTAACTGGCCCTAATTATGTCCCCATGCGTTAATTCTGTATTGATTGACTTCTGTATTAGTTTTTCCATTATTGTGATGAGATTATGTCAGACTTGCCACTCTAGAGCTGCTTGGGTCAGACCACTTTCTCTTTTCTAATACTGGCACATAATAAGAGCTTTCCGACTCCTCTGGAATTTCCCTAGTGCTCCAGGAGTTATCCAAGACTGATGTCAAGGGGTCAGAAATTTCCTCAGCCAGTTCTAGGAAGACTCTTGGCTGCAAGTTTGTAGATCCTGTTCGTATGAAATGTGTTTATCCCTAGAAGAAGTTGCTTAACTTCCTTCTTGGTTGCTAGTAGAGTGGAAAGTATTTCGACATCCTTATGTGATATAAACACATCCTCTTCTTTGTTTCCAAACTCAGAGCAAACATATTTATTGAACATTTCTGCTGTCTCTAAATCATTATTCATATTTTTTCTGTCTCCACATGGTTGGCCCATGACATTGCTGGCATTTATCTTTTTCCTAATTAGCCTAGAAAACTTCCTGTTCAAGAATTTGGATCCTTCCTTGCCATCTTTATCTTCTCTTTTCCATTCTCTGTACTTCCTATCTTAAAATTTATACTGATTTGCATTTCTGCTTCATGTCCTTGTTTTACTTTGCTATGCTAGGGCTAATTGCTACCTTCATGTCAATGCTGAACTAAAATGTGTGTTTGGCTAAAATTGTCTTGTTCTTTTTCTTATGAAATCATAGCTTTTAGGCCCTTGTAAACGCCCATTAAAGCTCTCCTGATACATATACATACATACATACTATACATATGTGTATATATATATGTATGTATACACATTTTCCCCCTGCTCAGTTAAGCTCATACATTCCCTCAGCCTTGGGAAATTGTTTTCTGAACTCACAGCACACACCTTTCAGAGGGAAATTGTTTTTATTAGGTGTCATGAACAAGTGTCCAAGAACAGAAGCACTCGGATAGTTGATGCACCCGAGCAGGTGCTTTGCTGTACCCTCCAAGGACTTTTACACTTTGTAGAGATGGATGTAGCTGAACATGAGTGGTCAGGAGCAGGAAAGTTGTCCACACAGGGTAATTGAACATACAAATCCTCATGTTTTCTTGCTTATCCCACCTTCCTTAAAATGACCTCCAGGCTTACAGTAAATCTTGAGTCTAAAGCACTCCTATCAGGGTCATAGATATTTTATAGCAGTTCTCAGGACAGTTCTGCTGGTATGTAACATTTGCTGTTGCATGAACACATCCATTTCATAAGATTCATTTGGAACCCAGGTCTGTGTGACTAGGAACTCCACAAGTTTGAATATCATTGCAAGGAGAGCAGACAGCCTAGGTAGCTGGAGGGAAAAGCTCTTTTACATCAGCAACATGTGGAAGACAAGATGGATTTTGTTAGTCTAAGTCCTGCTTGAAGGTTGCTTGACTCAATTTGTTGAATGATTCAAAATGACCCTAGGTGTTGATAATCCTGGCTCCTATGAGATTTGCTAGGAATTCAAACTTTGTACAGCTAATATGACTTTACCCCAGTTGTGAGTCTGAGGACTATTCAATAATGACAGTCAGTTTGGTTTGTTTACAATCTCCGTATGTTCTCTAAGGTCTCTAAGGATGCCAGAAGATGCTTTATCAGGCTTCAAGCTGAAGGAATGTGAGAAACCTTTGGCAAAGTGAGATGAAATTATAGGTGAAGTAACTGGTGTAAAGCAAGTTGTAGCTGACAGACACACTCCTAGAAGCGTTACAGGCAAAGTTCAGTACATGGAAGGAATAAAACCCAGTCAGCTCAGCAGTAGTCAATAAGTCTGAAACGGATGGTTCAAGTCATGGTTAATTTATTCAAATTGGCTTTCCGTCTTGGTGTGATAGACAGGTACGATATGCCTATCCCCCTTCGACATTTTAAATAGTTCTCACAATAATGCGTCAAATTGAGTTTCACCACTGGTAATAATGCAGAACATTGACCTGTGACATTTGAAAGTAAATGACGGGAGCACAAATGCACTCCTTCCCGAGCAATCACGCTTTTCACACAGGTAGAACATTTTTGTTCCAACAGCCATTTTGTTCCAGCTATAGCACCCGACTCGTGTCAATCACACTGAAGATTCAAAGAGCTTCACATGTTCAAAACAAACAGAAGGGAGCAATTCCTCTCACAACATATAATTAAGCTGCCGAACTCTTTGCCTTGGGATGCTGTGGACAATAAGAGTTTACGTGATTTTAAAAGGTGACTGGACAAATTCATGGAGGAGTATGCTACCGCTGGCTAATAAGCACAACGTCCTCACCTGCCTCAGGATGTCTGTGTGATGGAAATTGCTGGAGCCTGGCAGAGTACTCAGGGGAAATATATCACTATATCCTTGCCATCTTCTTATACTTTCTGTGTAGACAACTGCTGCTGACCACTGCCAGAGATAGGACAGTGTTATAAATGGACTTTTTGTCTGACTGAGTGCACCCATCCTTATATTCTTAATCAAATCCAATGGAAATGCCTGACCATGATTAAAATGGGCTTGGGAATGGGCTGAGGGTACCTAAATTTCGGCATGGCAGCTCTTCATCTGAGAGTGTATCACAAGAGCTGATGTATAGCTTGGTGCAGTACCGCATCAGCAACAAAACAAATGTCCTTCTTGGACTGGGATTTCATAGCTGAGCTTGCACTCTCCTTAGCAGACACAATCTTAATGGTGAACGAACTTCAGGGTAGACTGCATTTGATGCAAGATAGCAGTCATTATTCAAGCTGGCATTGACAAAATGACAGAGTGGTAAAATAATGGCACGTTCTTTGATACTACCTTCAGGGTCAGGATACTCACTGCTATAGGATGGCTTATTGATTGGGCTTGCCATTTTTAGAGCCCAGACAAGATTTCAGGAGGAAGTTGCAACTGAAGAATAACAAGAATTAAAGGATTTAGCATTGGTTCATGGCCGTCATGGAGCATGGACACGCAAGTTTCTTACGGTCTCTGAACAAATGATCTGAAACTTGTGTACCTCCCAGATCATGATGCCATGGATAGAAGGTGCTTTGATAGCCAGCAACTTTCTTGTTGATGATCTCATAATTTTATTCCTGTGAGCTTCCAAGAATACCACATACAGGGATGGATTTCATTTTGGGGCCCACAGTGACACAAAAGAGCAGCTCTGATTTCATAGCTGCATGCATTCCTCTGAAGAATGAAGGTTTATGCAAAGTCTTGGTGCACAAGGAAAAATGCCAAGCCAAATGTATTTTTAGCTGTTCAGCCAGCTGGTTTTCTTGTGTCTGTATGAGTTCACTGCTTTTCCCCACAAGGATGATCAGAAACATCACTCTTGCAAAAGTTCTCAGTAAAATATCTGTAAAAATTGGTGAACCCAAAGGTGCTGTGAAGCTCCCAGACTTTCTTTGGAGCCCATCCAGCAATGGCAGAAACGCTTTAGTTTTATGGTTATTCCCTCTGAGGAGATGACGTATCCAAGGAGTTGCACTTTAGTGAACTTTTCATGTTTTATGTACAGTCTGTTTTCTCAAGCACCAGCTAGAGAGGACCAGCACTGTCCATGCAGCCAGCCAGGACTGAGCCTGATACATCCATGCAGACGTTACTGATGTAAGACACCAACGGGAACAGGCTGAGCGCCATAGCTAAATATTCATAGTAAATGTGTTCTACAGAGACTAAAACCTTCTAGTCAATACCTTCATAAATACACACCAAGCTGCAAGCTCTATTTAAGCCCGACTCCATAAACATCCTGGCACTCTGTGTCCTTTTCAACAGTTCATTAATTAAAGACAGATGACATTTGGTTTTGATCATTATTTATTTTTCACAATTTGATGCAGTCAACAACAAGGCATAAAGAGCCGTTCTTTTTTAACAAACACGACAGAAGTACCAGAGGGAGATATATGAGTGAATGAAATTCTTTGTTAGGCTTTTTTTAAGGTATTCCTGCAAGGCTTGAAATCTAGTCTGGAGAAGCAGTAAATTATTTCAACTGAGGTGCTGGCTTCAAAATTCAGACTGTTTAGATATCAAAAGGATGAGGCTGAATTGAAGTACCAGACAGCTTTCATCCAGGTATTCTTCAGAGGTCTGGGACAGAGGTTCACTTGGGCTTGCTGGACACAGGTGTGGTCAGTGTGACCAAATTATTTCCAGGACATCAACATTGTGTGCAAAAAAACGGCCACTTTGGACAAACTGTGTCCATACTGATAGGATTTCTGCAAAATGCAGACGTGATGCACTGCAAGCAAGAGGTGCCAAATAGCAGGGGAATGCATCACGTCGATTGAATCAATCTGTGTGTTCACAAAGTGATCTGGGATCAGGATTCGGGGAGCTCACTCCGACACAACCACCAGCAAGGTCAGGAGGGGCCCCGGCTCTGCTGGACCAGAAAATCAAGCTTCAGGGTAGCCATGAGGTTCCCAGATGTGACAAAGTCACTCAAAGAAACTGTGAGGCACAGCAAGCAGAGCTGAGTTTCTGTGTGCGTGGAAAAGCCATCTTAGCAAAGCTATTGACTTTCAAGTCTCACTAAGGCTGGGTGTTTTGCACATTTCCTTGGCTGGGCAACCAGTAAGAAAACGGATTTTTCGAGCGTGATAGAAACAAAGCCCAAGGAAAACTGTCCTGGATAGTCCATCTGGTGTCTTTTTGATGCCTTCCCATCGTATCAGCGAGCACCCATATAAATACAGGTTCTGTGTGGGGGAAGTAAGGGTGATCTGGGCAGGAAAAAGCTTTATTTGCCCTTGATTTTGCACACTTTGCAGGACTGTCTGCAAAGTTCAAGCAGGGATGTGTACAGGTCTGGAGTGTTGACCCCAGACAACTTGATCCTTTATTGTATCAGCTTTGGCAGAAACAGACCATCTGAGGCACGTCAGCCTACTCCCAGTCAAAAACCGTGCATAGCAGATCAAAGCGGGACAGACACTGTCTGTTGCTTGCCAAGAAGGCCAGGTGGCAGAAAGCTTCTCACATGTCAGCAGGCACTAGGAGAAGTTCGGGAAATGTTTATAGGCAGCTGACGTCTTCGTGGAGATCTCAGGCTGCAGCTTTCAAGAGTTCACCGCACCTTCAAGCACAGCTGCCGAGGAGTCAGGGTGCATGCAGCTGGGTGGGATACAGGGCTGAGCAGTGGTGCACGCGTTTTCCTGGAGTGGGTCAACACAGGGATGACAACCAAGGGCTGGTTAGGAGCAGAGGCAGATGGCAAGGCAGAAGTATGAGTCCTTGTACCCATAATAATCAGCTTTGTCTTTCTTCAGATCACAAACAAGTGTTTAAAGAGAAGCTCATCCTCTTCTCTGGGTTGCTTTGGTGGTCTGGAATAGACTCCAGGAATTGCATCCAGTCAGCCGTCTGTTCCTACGCTTAGCTTGTGAGTAGATGATGCCCCAAATCTTAGTGGAATTTAAATGGAAAAAGGGCAAAAAGGCTAATCCAGGGAGGGAGCCAGGAAGACTTTTAGAAGCAGGAACATGGTAATGCAAAATTACTGTTCCCAACAGCACTTTCAGTCTCCTCCCTAGGACCAAGGATTAAACGGGACAGAGAGCTGCTGTGATTTGGCTTCTGCTCTTCATATGTTGAATTTTATTTTCCTATTTCATTTTTTATTGTCTTTTTTTCTTTTTCATTTGGGAAGTGACCCAAGAAACTGCGTTTCCCACATAGCCATTTCAAAGGAAATTTGATGCTGCAACAAGGGCCCTGGGGGAAGCACTTTGGGAAAACAGCACCAGCTCTGTCCTTCCTCTCTTTTTTCTTAGGAAGGGGGGAAAAAAAAAAGAAGAAGGGGAAAGGGAGAAGAGAGGAGCCCTCATTGTGGGGAGACGTGAAGCTGAGGGAGATAGGGTTTCAGAAAAGCAGGCGGTGTGGCTGCTTCATCCTGTTTCTTGAGCCAAGGACTCTCAGCCTCTGCTCAGCCACAGAAATATCCCACTCTTCAAAGCTGATACTTTTGTGATCCCTTTTTTTTGTCCCTTTACCTTCCTGTCGCCACTGGAAGACCACATAAAACCTCTCCTAATTTGGCTCAGCCTGCCACAAAGGTTTCTGGACATTGCAAGACAGAGACACGGTCCCCTCTAGCCTTCCCTAGAAGATGAACGCTTTGGTGGGGAGAAACTCCTACTCCATGGTAGGACACCCCTTGGCAGCTTCCTAGAGGTCCAGAGACCAGGCTGCTTATGCCAGGGGCTGACACTTGCAGGCTAAGTATCCTCATGCATCCCACACCTCTAATGTCTGCCCCCAGAGCAAAGATCTGTTTTCCAGGGTCACAGAGTGATGGCCCAAAATGGCAGGAACTGGGACTGTGAGGATACTTCAGGGACTGATCTAAACATTCTGTATCCTGAAGAGAAGGATCCTCCTCCCCAAAGAGCCTCAGTTTGCAAAATGATCTTCCAGCCATGCTGAAGTTGGCTGAGCTTGGAGAAAGGAGGAAGGAGCCTTTCCCCAGCAGGAGCATGTCCAGCTGTTTACCTTGCATTGGATAACTAAACAAGAGCTTTGATCAAAGCTGCTTAGCACGAGCATCCGTCCCTGCCTCTGAAATGCAGCTTTGCCTTGCCAGCTCAGAGAGACAAAATGCTGAAGGCTGGAAGGAGCCAGCACAGTGTGTGAGGCATGTCCTGCCCCTCATGCTGGCCGGGTGAGCAGAGGGCCAGGCACCAGGCGTCTGCACCTGAGCTGCTTGAGCTGCCGCAGTTCCTGGGCAGGCTGGGCTCAGACAGCTCTGGGGTCACCAGCTCCAGTGGTGGTAGGAGGATCAGTGGGTACTGACCTCCAGAGGCTGCAGGGACAGACCCTGTCTCACACCCTACAAGGGGCTCTGACCCAGCAGGTCAAGCAGAACTGGAGAAACACTGGTATTTCGCCAGCCAGCTCACTGTCATTCTGCTTTGTGGGATGGGGATGGGAACAGTGGCAATGCTGCCCCGGGTCATACACAAATGCCCTGAAGCACCTGACAGTTGCCAAAATATTCATCTTCAGAGCCCTCTCCCCCTATCCTTCACACTCGCGGTGACCCATAGAGCACTGCTGACTGACGCTGTGAGCCTGGGTGGATTTAGTGCCTCCAGGCAATGAAAGCAGAAGCCCGTTTATCCCATTCTCATGCCCCTGGATGCATTTGCTGTCCACCTATCTGTGTGCTCCTTCCCCAGGGCTGGGAGCTGCCTGGCGGAAAGACACTGGGAATCAGCTCCCAGCTCAGTACAGCTCCAGTCCTCACCCTCTCGCACAGCGTGAACTGAAAAGTGCTGCAACAAGAACGTGTGTGTCCCACAACTCACTTGCAGCAGGAGCCTCAGGTCCCAGGGGGTCACTGAGTGGGAAGGGCTCTGGGTGCCTGGTCCCCAGCTGTCCCTCACCGTGCCATCATGATGTGGCACACAAGGGTGTGCAGATCCACCACTCGCACAGCCCTGCAGGTCACAGGGATGTCAGAGCAGGTGGGCAGCTGAGCCCTGATCCTGTGGAAAGGATTCATGCTGATGAAGTCCCTAATAAGACATGCAAAACAGTTCTTCCCCATTAGCTCTCCCCTGGTCCTCCTGGCCTCACTTCACACAGCTCTAAAGAGCTGGTGTAACCCCTTACAAGCCCCTCAAGGTCTATTCAGACTCTGAAATTCCCCTAGGCTGGCAGTCTGCCCCTGTATACCACAAAGTACTGAAGGGCTGTACCTGCTCTCCTGTAGCTAAGCAGCCTGCTCATTTCATAGAATCATAGAATCTATGATGAAACCATAGTGGTTTGGGTTGGGAGGGACCTTTAAAGGTCATCTAGTCAAACCCCCCTGCAATAAGCAGGGATATCTTCAACTAGATCAGGTTGCTCGGAGCCCCATCCAACCTGACCTGGAATGTTTCCAGGGATGGGACATCGACTGCCTCTCTGGGCAACCTGTTCCAGCGTTTCACCATTGTCATGGTAAAAAATTTCTTCCTTATATCTAGTCTGAATCCACCTTCTTTTAGTTTAAAACCATTACCCCTTGTCCTATCGCAACAGGATTTCCCATGGCAAGGCACACTTCCCTGGCCAATGACACTGCAGGAACAGGCTGCCGGTTAGAGAGGCCAGCGCTAAGCCCCAGCCCTCTCCTCCATGACCCATGTTGGTGCTCAGATTTGACTGTGCATTTCCACACTTCCACTGATGTCCTCAGGTCCAGCCTGGCTAAGCATCCCACAGTGTGTGCAGGAGGCTGGAGCTGGCAGATCAGGGGCTGCAGGGACCATGCTCGTGGCCACAGAGACACGGGACGTTTCCTCTGCCGGCATGAGGTTGTCCTGGGTGTGCACACACGTGTGCATGTGCACAGGGGGAAATCCGTTGTTTATACCGGGAGTCAGCTCAGCCACACCAAGCAGTGCAGCCTGACAAGCTCCATCTGCTTCCCCTCCCGCCATCCGGACGGTGAACCCCAGCTCTGCCCCAGAGCAAGGGATATCTTTCAGAGCAGGAGAAGAGTCGTCAGCGTCCGGCACACTCTCTTGCCCTCAGCTAGGACTCCAGGCAAAGGATTTTAGATAAGATCAGCGTTTTTTTTTCCATGTAGAGATTCACTCATCGAGGATGGACAGAGATCCATGAGATTCATTTCATGGATGACTCCGAACAGCTGTGACACAGAAACAACTTTCAAGTGCTGTCAGCCTGGCTGCATCTAAGCAAGTGTCCTGGAGGCCTGATTCACTTTCTTATCCACCTACCTAGGTATTTCAAACACATTGCCACTGCAGCATCTCGGTCTCAGTTTATTTCCATATCCTATTGCATATTCCCAAACGATGTTGAATAATGTGTCTCCGATATTACTTTTTAAGTAACCTTAATTGTCTGATTTTGATTTGTGTTTAAATTGCACTTTTCCCTGCAACCTGAGAGGCATCAGAATTATACACATAGCGTTTCGTTGGAAAGTATTTTTGTGTGCTCGTTTGGCGAGCACTCCTGTTGGAGGGCATATGCACAAGGGGGCAGAGTTAAAGCTTCTGGGGGAAGATCAACTTCTGAATTTCCTGAGGTTTATGAGATTAAAACCTCACATTTAACGTTGCATTAAAAGAGAGCTGGCAGGTTCTGTTTCACAGAAGATGTTGTTTTTGTGAAAAGTGCTTTTTACAAAACATATGGCCAAGGTAATTGTTTGGGTTTGGGGTGGGGGGGAAGGGGGAGTTATTCCAGGAAAAGCGTGTCTTTTAAACAGCTCTGGCCTGAAGAATTTGGAGCCCTCAGTTAATGCATGAAAATGAAGCTGACTTCATAGAGCAGCGCTGTTCACCCTCCCGTTTTCTTTGCCAGGAGGGAAGGAAGCAAAGGGAAGCAGGCTGCTTGGAGGGGAGCGTGATGCAGTACCTCAGCACAAGCCTCAGACACCTCTCGTGGCTCCAGACTCACCTGAAGCCGGGCTGAAACACCACAAGCCAACTGGCGAAGGCCGTTTGCACATGGGTGCATTTAATGAGCAACACACTTTGTTCATTACATGCCTTCACTTTAAATCATAAAAGATTTCACGAAGGCTTTTCCTTTCCAAACTTATGTAGATTGGTCGCTCCCCTTTAAGGTGGTTTTTGTGTTCACAGCAGAGAGAAATGCTCGGCCAGGCTGAAGCTCAGGGCTGACATCAGTGGGAGCTTTCGTTAATTGAATTACTGTTTTGTGGCAGAATGTTTTAAAAATAAGCGGAAATGTCCCACATACTTTTTTGGCTGAGAGATCAAATGTATCCAAAGGAATTCAATAATATTGCTACATCTGTGAGTCCTGCCTCTCCGTAGAGAAAAAAAGTAAAATTCAGTCTCCACCATTGTTTGTGTTCATTATATTCCCTTATCGTCTTTTTGGCTCGTGGGCAGCAGGAGGGAGCTAGCAGAGTTCCTCAGGCCTCAAATGGAAACATATAGAGTCATATGCATATCACAAGAGCAGGAAGGACAGTATCAGAAAAAAAGACTCCTCCACTATTCATCTGAATAAGAGCCATGATTTCCTTTGAAGGCTTTTGTCTCCCCCATTGCTTGCTTTTCTTGTGGATACTTATTGAGGCAGAATCCAAACCGAAAAGGTGTAGGTAAAAAAAGGAAGCACGAGGTGAGATTCTTTGAAACTGCATCCGCATGCAGACATGCATGCGGATATGAATTTTCAGCCAACTGTATCTTCAGATATGTATTGGCAGGCAAATCTGAAAGCAAGTACTTGCACTTATATGAACTGATGAGGATTTATCTAAGAATTTGCTGGCAAAAGAATACTCATGTGAGCACTTATTCAGAGATACCCTAGCAGGGAAACACTTGTTCACAGGCTTGTCCACAAATGCATTAGCTGCAAATTCATATGTAAATACTGGTGCCACAATCCCTCCATGTATGCCTGGGTGAGGGAATGTGTGTGCGTGTGTAGATGAGCAAGGCAAGCAACAAGCAAATAAGAATGCAAAGATGAAGTGAGAGGAAAATGGTGTTTGATACTCATGCAAACGAAGTTGGGTACTTGTGCAATGGCTGTGTGAGTGCGCGACCTGGGATGCTGGTGTGATCGCACATGCAAACATATTCGGACAGGGCTTTCCTGTGACAGATGCTCATGCATATTGGCAATGCAGTCAAACATTAACACATATTCATTTTCCTGGCCAATGTTCAGGCAATCAGGTATTAAATGGCAATTTTATGGTGGCGCAGGAAAGCAAGAAATGGAAGGGCTGGGGTGACCAACCCTTGGCTGGCTGCTTGGGAATCTTTCAGGAGTTCTCTTTGAAGGAAGGAGGACCAAAATCACACAGCTCACACCCAGAAGAGAAACAGCCTTAGCTCAGATCTACACTAAACTCATAGAGAAAGAACCCAGGTGGAACTGGCTTGCCAAGTCCTGATGTTGAGATGTCAAAGCAGAAAACAGGAATGGCACTGAATCCCTCTGGATACATTTGATCTCCTCCACCAGAAAAATTGTGTTGGACATTTCAGCTTATTTCTAAAACATTCTGCCACTAAACGGCTAAATCTCCCTCTGACATCAGCTCTCAGCTTCAGTGTCAGGTCAAGTTTTATTTAAGCTGCCTTAAATGGACATTGCCAAGACGGAAAGAAAAATAATTCTATGAAACATCTGATACTTAAAAAACAAAGGGTTATTTCTGACAGAGGTAGTGCTCACCCCATCCCCCAAGAGCAGACTCTGCTGCACCACTGTCTTGCAGGGTGGGATTTGTCAAGGGAAATAAGGAGGTGAATCCCCTCTGTCAGAAGGCTCCATTGCAGGAAGACCACGCTAGCTAGTGCCAGGCTTTCCACTGATCGTAATGGGCTTCAGACAGCTGCAAATAGTTCAGCACTGGGCACTATTTGTTGCTGATTTAAAGCCTATCCCGTCCTGTGTACCTGCAGAGGGAAGTGAGCCATACAGCTGCAGAAGAACCAGCATGGCCCCGACTGCCAACACTGACACATCCCTGTGAGCACCCAGTCCTGCTGGAGTCCTGTGCTGCAGGCTGTGCCCATGTCAGTGCTGCTTGCATGGAAAAGCTGCATGTGGTGGGACTGGCTGGAAGAGGGAGAGGGTGGTGGGGACAGGAACGGGTGCTCCCTGGATCTGGCTTTGGAATAACCCTCCTCCTCACACATTGTCTTCATCTATCTCCCTCCTTTCGTGCAGCTCTGCTTTCCGTCTCTTTCCAGCACATGCGTGCACATCATAAAGCAGCCCCTGCACCCACCTCGGCTTTCCCCACGTGCCTGCAGGAGTGCAGACTGCAAACACACCTTTTCTATCATCAAACGCAGACGTGCACCCCCTCCACACACCCCATGCGAAAACAGCCAGCCAGGCTCCCTGAATGCGAGCCTCCCCGAATGCGAGCTTGGGGAGTTATAAAAAGGTAGATGTGTTTTTCAGGAACACGAGCAGCCCAGCTGAGCAGAACTTCAAGGGGGCCACTTCTTGCTCCCTTTTGTTTCCACTCCAAAGCGCACGTGAATGATGTCCAGTGGGAACAAGCTCGCCAAGAAAAATGCAGCTGAACTGCCGTCGTAAGGGCTGTGTGCTTCATGCCATAAAACCGGAGTGGAAGAGCCGTGCGAGAAGCTAAGACCCTCACGCACAGGCCATAATGTTCTTTTCTGCTTTGAAGTGGATTTAGGGCTGGCTCAGCCTCTCTGGGGGCTGGAGGCTGCTGCTTATCCATGCAGCCTAGCAGCAACAATAAGCAGCTGAACGTCCTCAAGCCTCCTCTGTACAGAGAGCAGAGAACGCTCCACATCCCTCCTCCTCCAAAGCAGCAGCTGCAATCAAGGAACCGCAGGATGGATTGTCACAACACATCCACTCCCCTCTCTCTGGCATGTTTTGGACCCGAACTGTCCCCCTCTGAGGTCTGTTAGCATCTCCTCATTTTGATCCCATTTTCTTGGCAAGGGATGCCTTGCAGGGCACCCTGGACGGGACCTGGGTACTCTGTGGCCTCCCCATAACCTGTCTCCAGGCAGAGGTCTTCTGGACAGCATCCCCCAGGTTCTTGATAATGGCTGAAGAGAGGCGGGTGCTGTCTGGTTCCCTTGGGATTTGCCCGCTTTACTTGCCTTATACCTCCCCTCCATTTTTCCTGTATATAGGGCAATCCTAGGCTTTTTCCTTCTCTTCCCTTCCTGATTATGAGACACGGATGTTCAGCAGTGGAGGGATCCAGGCCAACTCTTTTCTCCAGGATCCCAATCAGCAAGGTCCATCACCAGTTACCAGATGACCAGACTCATCCAGCTGCCCTAGGGACTCATGGCGGAGAGCAAGAACTCTGGTCAGGGCAGGCACTGCTCCCAACAACTGCTCCAAACTCTCTGCTCTAACCATTGAGCATGTTTTCTGGGATAGTCCATAGGAGCTGGTCACAAGGCAAGAAACCCCAGCACTGGGACACTGTGGCAGAGCTTATCTGTTGGGACATTTCTTCCTGACCCCTTATCTCTCCCCATCAGTGGCTGCTTATGTCTGGCCAGGGTAGAGGTAGAAATCCCATCTTATCTGAAAACTCACCTATGGGGGAACGAGATTTTGGAGGAAATGCAGCTCTGGATGTTTGGGTTACTTGCTTCACTGCAAGCTACTGCTTCACAGCTGCCTCACATAGGGTGGTCACCACAGCACACACTGACGATAGAAAAAGACCATCCAGAGCTCAGAAGCTAAATCCTACTTTGGCCACGGAAGTCAGCCACATTTTCCTACAGCCCTCCTGGGGGGCTGCAAGAACAAGTAGCTACTAATGTGTGAGTTTTTTCCACCAGATGCAGCTACCTGAAAGCTCAGCATCTAATTTGCACTTGTCATCTGGTGTATCTCTTGTTTGTGGAACACCTTTTGATGCAGATTCACCCTGTCTGTCGAACACTCTTGTATGAAGAAGCAATTCTTTTCCTCATTCCCTGGAGGTATATCTCTTTCTTTCCACTGGCAGTGAAAGGAACAGAAAACAACTACAGTGTAGATCAGAACCATAGCATTAACACAGCCAAAAATAGGTGGGATAAGTCCTACCCTCCATGTCAGATGGGCGGTCACCCCTGTATCATGCTGCATGCCCTTTATCACTGTTCATCTATAAAAAGAAATTTCTGATGTTTCTGGTACACTCAGATCTCAGGACTTACGCTAGTGCATTTCTAGTATAAACTCCCAGGTGCCCGGGAGTGACAGAGGAAGAGGAGACAAAACTGAGATTTTCAATAACCTTTCTAGGATATAAGGTTATTAAATTTGTGGCCAGTCTCAGAGTTACCCAAATCCTCCATGTCTGCCCTGATGGTCCCTCCTGCCGTATGGATGGCTGGATATGACTTGTACCCACCTCTCAGCCACTATGGCTTGCAGCCTACAATTTCATTAATGTCCACCCAGGCTCATTTCAGCTAGTAGTCACATATTTTGCCTTTCCTACTATGGTTGAGGAGACCTCTGAAAAAATCTGCTTTAACCATTGAAGCTAAATGTGCTGCCAGTCCAGAGGAGTCATCATGCATGCTTTATGTCCCTTGCAACAAAACTCCTGGTGCTCAGCTCAGCACAGCGAGCACAGGCTGCCTGCAAACCAGGCATCTGCAGCAAAAGTGCTAGTACTCATGCTCATGACCTTCTTCCCAATCAGAACTGTTGGAGATTTCCTGCTTTTTTAATGAGAGCAGAGATTCTTGAGAACAATTAAAAGAGTTGCTGTAGGCACAGACAGCGCATGTGCAGACGTGTAGTGGTCCTTCAGGTACTGCGCAGAGATTAGGGAAAGGCTGGTAAAGTCAATGCCCAAGAAACACTTTCTCACTCAATTACAGTAGTTTAAAATAAGGTTGAAATCTTGGTTAACCACTATTCCCCAAATATACCTACCGTACTTCATGTCTCAAATGCATGTATTAGATACATTCAGATGGGCTGTCTAGGCTGATAACAGACTTGGGGAATGACCTCAGGTTGAACTGCAGGGAAAAGAAATTGTTTCCTCATTAATATCTCTGCAAAATAAATGTCAACTGGAAAAACAGTTTCTGTGTAATCAATCTTGGTTCATAGACACTGGGCTCTGACAATTCCTCTTATGGAAAGGAATATATTTCCCATAGATCTGTAGTGTTTCATACATTATAGCTTTCATAATAGCAAAAGCCAGTGCTTGGGTTACATTGAGCTTTTCTTTCTAACCCTTTGGTTTCACATGATCATAATTCTCTAAAAAATTTCTCTGTTCAGACTAAAACTTTCACACTTTGTATAGGGCAAGAAATGATGATATTTCTTTCACTGAAGAAAATCCTTTTAGCTATCTTTGATTTATTGGAATGTGTGTAGGGGAGAATTACACTTTTATAGCTTTTTAAAATGTATTTTTCTTCTTGGCAACTAACAAGGCTAGAAAAGCCCTTTTCCTAACCTACTTGGCATTTTCCTTCCCAAGAAGCTGAGCTTCTGTTGGGGGTGGGCTGGGGAAATCATTTACAAGAAAAACAACAATTGAAGGATCACCTCTGAGCATGCTTAGCTGAGATATACTGGGATTTTAGGGGGAGGGGGAAGAGAATTGTTTAGATCTACTTCTTGCAAGACAACATCGTGTACAGAATCTGCTGCTGAGCCTGGGACTGATTTAGGTTGGTCACCGGGTTAAGGACAGGAATGCGTGGTTGAGTGACAAGCAACTCTCCCTCAAATGCAGAAGAAAGGTGCATCCCTACTCGCAGTCTCACCAGGTTGTGTGATTTGGATTCTGAAGACATTTGCTTTTGCTGGTTTTCTTCTAAAAAAGGTCCAGCTCTGAGAGTCAAATGATACAGGGGAATCTCATGTATCATTGCAAAGAAAGCGCTTTCTCACCTTCACCTTTATGCAGAAAAGTGTGAAAGCATGGCTTGGCAAGACTCCAAGATTTCTCCAATCTCACATCCCGAGACTGGTTCCCACCTTCCTCTTTGGCCTTTCCTAGCCGTCCATGGCAGAGGCAAATGGTTGCTAAATCACGGGTCAAGTGGCCCTTGAGGAAGCGTCCTTCCCTGCTGCAACCCCGTGCCATCGCTCCCCCAGCATCACATGCCCTGATCATGCTGCTCTTGTCCCTGACCCACCATGGTGGATATGTGGAGTCAGGCACACTGGGACGAAAAGACCTGCAAGACATGCAAAATACCAAGGTGAATGAAAGAACCTCACGTTTTCAGTAAAGAACTATTTTTAACCAGTGTCGTGTTGCCCATGCAGACTGGCCGATGTGTTTGAGCACCAGACATTGCCAACTCCATGAGCTCGATCATTTCCAAGGGGCAGCAGAATATGACAGAAATGTCAGCAGCTGCACGGTGCTTTCTTCTACTCTGATTTTCCCTTACTGACAGGAGGTAAGAAAATGTCATGCAAAATGACTCTGTTAATGCGACAATAGGATTATATATCCATTCAGTGGATGGATGGCAGGAAGTTGAGAGGTTGATCCCATCTCAGCCACATTAATTTGTAGCCCCTATTTGTTGTGCTGTCTGCCTCCAGTCCTGGTGACTGTGGTAGCTAATTCTAGCAGAATTTCAGCAAAACTCCAGGAATCTTAGCTGAAAAGCAATTTTTTCACCACCACTGGGATTTTTAAAACACGTAGGAATTTGGGCTCAACTTATTGCCTTGCTTTCTGACCTGTGCAATGCAGCTTGTTCAGTTGATCTAGCCTTTTTCCCCATTTCTTATATACCTCCTACATATTCCCAGCATCCATTCGGAGACTGGATTCATCCTACTACCTCAGAGCCTTTCCCTCTGAGATCTCTGCTTTCAATACAAGAAAATTCTAGATGGCACTTGCAACTCATTGTAACTAGATCCAGGCTTTGCCCTATTCGATGCAGTTGGCTACCCCACAGAGATCCCTTCACGTCATAATGTTTGTCCTCGGACATTTTAATTGTAGACCTGTTGTTATTGTCTACTACTGCTATTCAAATTTAAACCAAAGCTGGCAGCAATTCCTTGATCTCAGCCTGTTTTCTGCAACATGTTCTTTTACAAAATCATTTATTACTTACCAAAAATCAAATCTCAAGCAGCATCATGGCGCTAATATCTCAAAGTATTTGGGAGAAAAATCTGCCATCTGCCTGTTCTCAACAATCTTGACTGACTTCAATAATCGGGCTGGAAAAATCTATTAAAAGGATTAAGTGATACATTGCTCACGGGCTGTCACTTGGATCCCTCCAGCCTTGAGACCCTATATCACACTGACTCAAACTGGAGGGCAGTCTGGGATTATATAGCCATTAGTAGACATTTTGGAGGAAAACGTGAGACCCACTGATGCCTAAAGCATGAAGTGCAAAGACCTTCCTAAAATGTGTTGTCCCTAAGATTGAGAACTGTTGGTGTTTTATTACCTGTAGAAATAACCCTGGACAAGACCAAGAGCCCATCAACGACACTTTGGATCTTGCTGAGCTGCTGCTTTCAGTGTCTTCTTTTGGCAGGGAGCTGCACGGCTTAATGCTCTTGTCCTACAGCCCATGCAGCATCCAACCCTAAATCTGTGGGGCAATTCACAGCGTTAATGGTGAACTGACGTGGGACCATACACTGTACATTACAGCCAAAGAGACCGGTTGTCAGGAAATGTAGACTCTACAGTCAGGTAGGAACATATTTTAAGACTATAACACTGTGTATTAAAAGTATATTTACAACATAATAAGCCAGGCTGTATATTTCAAAGATCAATGAGAAGGGGCCAGTTTTGGTGACGTTTGAAGTCTATCTCCTGGGCTGTCACATATATTCGAAGAATGCCTGCTATACATTTAGATCAAACCCCATCCCAAATGGAGGGGAACGCGGCTCTCTCCCCATATGGGGCTAATCTCCGGGAAGGCGATGCAAGCACATGGTACCAATTCCTGCACACTTTCGTCCCTTAACTCAGTCCTGAAGGCAGGGAGCTGAGATGGGGGCAGGGGTAAAAGCCTGGTGTCACCCATTTATCTTCCCAGAAAGGGGTGTCTGCTGCTCACAGGTGATCAGTTTTGCTTTGCTCCCATAGCAGGGGAGAAATATGAGGGGACTAATCACAGGGAGTGATGCCTCGGGACAGGAATGGCTCCTGATGGAAATGCAGAAATTGCAGCTCTCTCTCACTTTCTGGGGCAACAGCGAAAAGACAAATCGAACCCAGAATGAGCTGCCACCTCTCTCTGCAGCTCTTTTGCAGCTGAGTCCAGCAAACCCAACTGCACGGCTAAATAATTATGTTGCACACAAACAGCAAGTTAGCAGGGAGAATTCTGACTTTGGGCAGCAGGTCACCTACCATCAGAGCTGCCCTTTCAGCCACAGAGGGGCTGGACTGAGCCCACGGGAGCCAGCCGCAGTGGTACCCTGCACACGCAGGCTGCAGATGTGAGAAGCAGCCGGTCACTGCTTGTGCTAGAGGATGGGTAAAGGAACGTCCCTTCTGGCAGGAGGGAAACTGCAGTGGTGATTGCACTGGGAGACCTGGCTGAGAACAGAAAACATTTTAGGGGGAAGAAAAATCCAAACTTTTCAACAACACATTATTTCCTGGAAGTTTCCAAAAGCTGTTACAAGATTTTTTTCTTTGCGGTGCCACATTAAGGAAGTAAATCCCAGTTCAGTCAGTATTAAAATTTTTTCGGTTTCCTCATCTCCTTTTCTTTCACATGAAAGAAAAAAGTAAAAAGAGGGAAAGAGTAATAATATGAGGGCGATAGTGCAGAAAAAAGTAATGTTAATGCCCCCAAACTTGGAACCCCACCATTTTCAAGGGAACATAAAAACTAGGGGAGTGGGTGGGAAGAGGATCTCTTGATTAAAATTTTGAAACAATAAATACTGATATCTATAAATTTAGTTTCAAACTTTGTTGATTTTTACTCTTCTAGCTGCATTAGAGAAAAACAGTTTCTAGGAAAATCCGTTATGAGATGAGAAAGAGTCAGAGCTGTGAAGTGTAGGAGAATGGCTCACCTTCCTTAAGACACCTACATGCAGACATTGTCTAAGCCAATTGCATGAGGATCCTGTTCTGGTTGTGTTCATCTCACTCGCCACAGACTGATCCATGCCTGCTGATGCTCCATGTAGAAATGTCTGTGCCTCCAGGCAAAGGGCTGGAATCTCCTGAGAGAAAATCAGCCCAAATCTGCCTTCTGCTACAACAGGGGGGCTTTGCCACAGGAGTGCACATTTTTGGTGCAGAGCTTTCTATTCATCTGAGGTGTTTTACCCATACATTTCAGAAGGAAGTGAGTTATTCCTCAGCAGTGCTAGATAGTCTCACCTCCCTTTAGACATTAAAAGTGAATTGTCTTACTTAGAGCTCATGTCTCTTATGCAGCAAGAGTGGAGATGTTGGCTTATTGAGAGGACATCCCACCACTGTTGGAGGAGTTGGCTCTGCACTTGGAGGAGCTGCTGGACCCCAGATCTGGGTGACAGCTCACATTCACACCAGTAATTTTCAGATGCATGGCAGGAGAGAAGACTCCTATCCTGTGTTAATACAGTCTCAAGGATGTGGAATAAGCTCTGAGTACCACTTGGTAAAAATGAGGGATGCTCACCTTCGTGTCCTTGTCTCTGTACAGCTCTGGAGGATCAGAGCTACCTTGGGGTGGTCCTGTTTCTCGGGCCTTTCCATCCCTCCCAGAACCCATTGGCTCCCCACAGCGATACAGCCTTGAGCACAGACTCCCTTCATCCCACTCCCTGACCATGCCCCAGCAAGTGCTGTCAGGCCTCGAACTCTTCAAGTAGCTTCGTCAAACTTTAATTATGTGACTACAATCTGTCCAAGAATTTTATGACATTAATAAGAATGTTCCTAATTAGCATTTATTGTTTATATTATTGAAAATCCAAATTACACGACCAATTGATTTTTCCCCGTTGCCCTCATTAAGTCACAGTGAAATGCATTTTAAAATAGATTGGCATTTAATTCCTTTAGAAAGCGCTGATTAGATCAAGGGCCTGTTTCACTGCATTTGGTTGCATGAAGTTGCGTTAGGTTTTAATTTCTCCTTGTTAGTATGAAGCTGAGTCACCGACTGGGTTCCTCTTCCCCTACCACACAGGCACCTACTGGAAAAATCCCCCTCCATGGCTTAGACCAGGACTTCGGAATAAATGAAAGCAAAACAAATGTCTCCAGACAGCAGATTCGACGTGAGATGAAATGCAAAGCTCAGCCGGCTGTTGAAAGTGTTCAACTTGCTTCATGAGCCGACAGGATGGGGAAAGAAACCTGAAATTATTAAGGGGTGTTTGGCTAAATATACAGACTCTGATCTTTTCCTGTCTTCTTAAGGAAGAGTCTGTCTGTGCCTGCTGCCTGTCCCCTGTCCTCTCCTCCCCACCAGCTAGACACACCTCTGGTCTGCCATGCAGAGCCATGAAAACTCAAGGCATGGATGGGGATGAGGTCCAGCAACCAGAACACATCTCCAGTTGAGGCACAGGTTTCTTGCACAGCGTCATCAACTCGCTTGGTCCTCATTAAGGTTTCTTGCTGTATAATGGCATAACAGTGTCTTCCTATGCCATATATTTAATAGAAGTGAAGATACGGACCTTCATAGTTTCATAAATATCAAAGCCAGCTTTCCCCTAAGCTTGTTGCATCCCATAAGGACAACTCGTATGGTCTTGGGGGTGTATCTTCTTGACCTGCTTGCAGATCCTGAAACACGGTCAGAGCAGTGTCCCAGGCTGCTGTATGAATTGATCTTTTTCATCGTATTTGCTGGGTGACACTCAGGTACCTCTGCAGACAGTGGAGTGTCCAGCAGGCTGAACACTGTGCTGTGTCAGGGGATGAAAAGATGCTGCAGTCTCCTGTCCTGGCTAGGACCTGGACAGCAAGTCCACCAGGGTCCTGTCTATGTAACATGGGAAGAGTTTTCTTCCAGATCAGGAGTCTGACATCAGTGTAATCATGGCAAGGCACATGCTTCAAAAAAGTCCCTCCTCTTTCTTTGCCCGGCATGTCCTCCTATATCAAACAACTCATACAAAGACAAACAAATCAGAATTTACCCAGACAAGTGTGCTGAAGGGGAACAACTGCCTCCTGCCTAGCTGATGCTCGGACTTTCTATCCTAAGAGTGCATTACAATTAGTGCAGTCCTGTGTTGGGCTGTGGCTGTGGCTGTGCTGGAATAGCTGTGTGCACAGTCTGGTGGCAGTGCTCTGCAGGGCTCCGCGGTGAATGCGTCCTCATAGACCCAGCATTGCGTGAGGCAAAGAAAGAGGCACCCTGGTACATCAGCTGGTAATGCCAAAGGGAGAAACACGTGAAGATGAAAGCAGGTCTGTATGTGGTTGAAGAGGGATGTCGCAGGACACTTTCCTTCCATGCACTGTTTTACAGAATGGGACTTTGCTCCAAAGTGGGAGCATTGAGGGCACTTCCCAACCCCTCTTGCTCCTGCAAAGGGACACAATCCCTCCCTCAGGAGCGGCTCTTCTCAAAGCTCCTTTCAGAGTTGTTGCAGCTTTTCCTTCCCTTGTGCAGGGGTGATCCTCTTTTTTTTCCTTCTAAAATCCAAATTGAAATTTGCGAAAATGTCTTTTGGGGAATGCCACTTGCTGAGCCCAGACTGTGTCTGCAGCTGTGCGTGTTGGGGGTGTGCGTGTGGCTGCGTGTGCGCGGCTGGCGATGCAGGGTGCTGGTCCCAGGCTGATGCCACCAGCTGCTCCTGTAAAAGCAGCGCCGAGAACACAACTGGCAATAAAAACGCCTGATGCTGGGGCTCCTCTCCTGCTGGTTTTACATGTGAAGCTAGACAAAACACAGTGTTTATTTTTACTTTTATGTAAGCTTTTTTTTTTTTTTGACAAAATGATTATTTTTGCTAGGAAAAAAAGGCTTATTTTCTATTTTGTCAGGGTTTTCTTTTCCCCAAAATGTGCAGCTACTCCAAATAGGGTGGGGAACTGTCTGCTTAAAATTCTGCCAAAAGCAAAAAAATTTTGCTCTCCACCATATTTGCTCACATGGAAAGAAAACACAACTCCCCACCCCTCCATCAATGGCACCCAGCCACTAGTGGAATCTGTGAGTAAAAGCAGAGTTCATGATGCACTTTCACTGTTTCCTTTTTTCACGTTGGCAATGCCAGCAAAGCCAAAATCTTTTTTAGGCTAAAATCTGGGGTAGACCTGGCCTTGAAAGCAGGTGGTGCAGTGTCAGCCCACCTGCGTGAGGAGCTGATCCCGCATTTGCATCCCTGCCCCAAGCTGCACCCAGGGAGTCCTGGGTTTTACATGCACTGCTGGCCAAAACTGCTGTAAGTCCTTGAGCACAGGTTTTTTACAGCACAAATTGCTCAGAGAGCCTGGGCTCAGCCTTAGGCTGGGGCTACAGTGGTCAGTGCTGCAGGGAATATGTTGCAGCGGTTGGTAGGACAGGGGATGCAGGAGTGGTGACAGTACCAGGGACAATTTTTAGCTCTCTGAGAGGACTTCGTGCTCTGCCAAGGCACAGGAAATGGTAGGCTTAGGATCTCACTTCATAGAGGGGGAAACTGAGTCATGAAGCAATGGCGCATTTGCTCTGGAGCTGTGCCAGAGCCGGGAAGGAATCCAAGTATCCTGATTGTCGAGCCCTTGACCCAGACACCACCCCACGCTGCCTCTTTATTAAGCATCCTCTAAGATGTCTTTAAAAAGTCTTACAGAAAGGCTCTCTTGTTCTCTTGCAAGCTCTATATTAGCATCTGAAACACCCGTGCTAAATTTGAGGAGGGAGGGGGAGGTGAAAACGCATGAGTAGCTACTTTGATTAGGTAATAAAGTATCAATTTATTTTTTATAAATACAGAGAAAATTCAAACCAGCTGGAACTTGCAGTACCTCTTTGCACGCCACATTTCTAGCAAAATTTCCTCTGATTCCCTGGAATCTACCCTATGCAGTATCATGCCTGAGGGTGCATGGACACTCTCTTTGCTGTATTTCTGCTGGTCAGCCAGCCACGTATGAAGGCAAGGAGTAGGGAGACTTTTACAACAGTTTTCACTGAATTTTTCCCCTCTTGAATGCTAAGGGGATTTTCCACAAGGGCTGCACAACCCATGGCACCTGGGGCTTTGGAAGAGCTGATTATTTCTCTGACTGCTCAGAGACCTGTGTTGCTGCTGGCTCTGTGAGCGCCAGTGAGTGCGCTTGCAAAGGATGCTTACAGAGAAAAAGGCTGGATGCAGTGTGTGCATGCTTGGAAGCACACATGCTTGGGTGTGCAAGCCCATGTGCACGTATCTCTTGGGTGTCTGCATCTCTTGCCATGTTTGTGTCTGAACATCTACCTGTGTCACTTCAAGATCACCTGTAGAGAGAAACAGAAAGCCTGGGGTTGCGAGGAAGAAAAGGCTGTATAGAGGCAGGAGAATAGTCATGAGGCTGCAGAGAGGGTGGGAATGATCCATAGCTATTGGACAGGAAAGAAGAAACAGGTTTAAACTGCAGGAAGGGGATTTCAAGCAAGATACAAGTAAATCAAAGTGACAAGAATTAAGTGTTTGCTGACTGTCTGGAGAGGAGACTTGCTATTTTGGGGAATCTTCGAGAATAACATGTCTGCCAGGAAGGCCTGGAGAAAGACTAGTTTTGGGGAGGGAGATGAGTGATGGCTCTCTGAGTCCTTTTCAGCCCTCTCAGCTGTGACCCCGTATCCCGTAAGGTAAAGCAGGAACTGAACTGTTGTAGTGCTGGTGGGAAGAAAAACTTCTGAGAGCAGCCTGAAGGCAATCCCCACTGTACTCTTTCCCCAACCCCCCAGGGCCTGTGCTGGATTAGGCAAAAACCTGTTGAACCGAGATCTTCCAAACCCCCCGCATTCCAACCCAAAGAAATGGCATCTTCTGACAAAGCTTGTTTTAATCATGACACTCGGGAGTGACTCCAGGTAAAGGAATACATAGTCTCCCAACTTCATATTGATAAAAGCTAAGGTGGAATAGCACAGAGTGAAAAGATCCTGTTACTGGAGAGGGTTACCAGTGGAGTTTCTGAGCGCTTGGGACTGATCCTACAGAGGGGAGGCAGACGTGGGGCCCTGGTGCAACACTGCATTTCTCCAACTCATGCTGCACAGCACCTCACATTCGTAAGGTCCCATTTGGACCTTTCCCTTTCTGCGATTCTTTCTGATGGGAGAGCTATATTTTGCAACATGCTGAACTCCACAAACAAATGAGGATTCTATTTTAGACTCCAAATTGATGCATCCAACTGGCAAGGAGATTAGCATGAATTAATTAGAGGGAAGATGAAAGACTTCGCTAAGCAGTGTTATGAGCAACAGCCTTTATTAAAGCTCTACAATACATTCTCCTCTTATCGTAGGATATAGCATGCAATGAATACTAGATCTGAGCAAACCACTGACTGGGGCTGACAGGATGGTACCGGAGCTTAACTAGCAACTCCCTTGGTTAGGAAACTGTGTGCTTCAGTTGCCAGAGGCAGTTTCGTACTCTGACACCCTTCTCTAGCCATCCTCTCCTTCATCCCTCCATTCGGCTCTGCAGCCTCTCACACTACTTTAGCCTCAAATAAACAAGCCCCTGTTCAGCTCAGCTGATAAAGAGGCCAACAAACAATCTGATAAGTAATAGCTTAGCTGGCAAACAATTCATCACATCAACAAAAGCGCTTAAGGGGGAGAAAAGAGAGGCAGCCAGCAAGAGGAAACTGAGAGAGTTTAGCCGCTGTGAGCTGTTAGTTAAGGCAACACGAGGAATTTGCAAGTGTATGTGCCTCTCCTCTCCATCCTCTTGTGCAGTGCAGGCATCGCACTCTCTGTTTCCCAGAGTTTCAGCTCAGATTGGCAACCTGTGTCACTTCAGAGCTCTGACTTCTGGCTTTTTTTCAGCATCCTGGAAAGGTACAAGGACACACCTGCTGAGTTAACGAAGTTTGGGGCAGTTAATTAGAGCAGAGCTCAGTGCCCTGTAACCCTGCTCTCAGCTCATCGTGTCATTTCTAGAAGATGGATATAGCGTGTGTTACACTCAGGTCCTCCAGGACAGCAGCTGATTTTAATGAGAGATTATGTACTTTTACCCCTGTAGATTTAAAGGAATCACTTGGCTCCTCAGCAATGCCCTTCTTCGCCTCCTCTTCCTCCTCCTGCTCTTTAATTGCTCCTTTCTACCCCCCGGTGCTCCCTCAGAACAATCAACCCCCTTCAGTCTTTTGATACACGTTATATATTTCTTGTTATTTGGGTTTGTGCTGTTAACTATTCGCTGTTTGAATTCCCTCTTGGCCCTCAAGTTTCCACCATAAATGTGATAAGTTACAACATCTGTTCTGCCAGGGCTGGACTTCCACTCTCAAAAGATTGTTATTTTGCTTAAAAAAGCCCCAAAGCGCTGCAACTCACAGCTCTCGGTGCTTCTTCCTCCATTTTCATGGAAGCACCACAAGCCCCTGCATGACACCTCCATGGCCGCGGGAATGCAAGGAAATGACACCCTTTGGGTGAAACTTTCTGCAGTTTGGTGTGACAAGCGCATTTTGAAACATTGTGTCAATTTTGCAATCAATTTGGTTGACAAAAGACACTGCTTCAGTCAGAAATAAGCCCTTCTATAAGCACTAAAATTGCGTTTTGACATTTTCCACATGAAAACTGGATTTTTTTTTCTTTACAGAGATTGCATTAGGAAATGTTGGGAAGCTCTAAAAGGAAACAAGAGGCTTTCTTTAAGCCAGAAGAATGCTCTTCACCTTTTAAATTCACCCAAAGTTTTACTTCTGGGGCAAAACCATTTTTCAACCGTACTGTTAAAGCAAGCTTAAAAAAAAAGGAAAAAAAAAAGTTTTGTTTGTCCAAGCCCAGTTCCGAACCTAGCTTCTCTTAAGTAATTATTTATTTGTTGGCAGGGATTTTGCGTGTTAACTAGCAGTGCGGCCTCACTGGGTGAGGTGCTAGAGGGCTTCTGTATGCTGGGAAACACCTCAAGGAATGAAGCAGGATGGATTGAAAAACATTGCCTCGAAGGGCTCCCAAATGCTGTAGAAAAGATGAGGAGAGCAAACAAACATCTTACTTCAGTTCACAAAGCTGGATGGCAGCAAAAAGCATGGTCCTTTGCCTGCCTGCCACCAGCACAGAGGCAACCTGTCTGACCTGGGGCTCGGAAAAGTGCGTTGCCATTGTGCACAGGCTGATGGTGGAGAAACAAGTCTGAAGATCATCCCAGGAATGATGGAGAGCTGGTCCCAGTGGGTGCCGGTGTCCTGGTGGGGTGGACATATGTGGTGTGGGCTCCCTGCTTGATCCGTACAGTGCTCCCAAGCATGCAGAGCTGGCACAGCTGCTGTTGCCCACTGCATCTCCAGTGGCAAAACTGAGAGCTCATCTTCAGGGAAATTCATGTCAGTGAAAGGCATTCAACTGGCAGCCATGGAGCCCAGCATTTTCTCTTTCTGCCTAGTAAAGGATGGGCAAGTTTTGTACTAGCTCTCTGCCTTTTTTAGCAGAGCTCAGCATGGACTAGGGGGATTATCTGGGGCAGCTGGAGATTCAGAAGGTGACCTGGGTTCGATATCTTGGCTTCCCACCACAGAGGTCATCCCAAAGAGCGGGGAAGTGGTTGTGTGAGAACCTGGGGGAAGTTCAGTGATTTTAAGAGGTTTTCCATTCCAGAATGGAACAAAAGCCAGGGAGAGTTAACCGTCTTCTCAAAGGAAAACAGCAGGGGAAAAAGAAAAGATGTGGGGATGACTCAAAGGGTTCTGATTCAGTTTCTGCTTTTTTCATTTTTCATTTGGTTTTACAATGCATTTCCCTTTTTGAAACAGGGGAAGAAGTCATCTTGAAACACTGCACTCCAGAAAGACCGAAATGAAGCATTTCAGCCTTATCAAAGTGCTCATCCTCTTTTTTTTTCTTTCTTTTTTTTTTCCCTCAAAACGAGTTTTGTCCCAAAGGCAACACTTTTAAATGAAACACTTCACTTTGGATAAACTGACCTTTTCCACTGGAATATCACTGGGGGAGGTCTGGTGTGCTGTCAATGCCCGCACCACTGAGAAGGGGGCTCAGATACCTCAACAGTCCCTTCCCACTGGATGGGAATCACCTGAGGCAGGACCATAAGACCACAGCGAGTCAAATAAAAAATCCCTCTAAATAATCTGTCCCAGCACTACAGGGTCCTCAAGGGTGTGTATCAAACCAGGACCAACACATCATGATTTTTCCTGAGAACCATCTTCAAGCTTGCAACAAAACACCACTCCAAAATTAAGATGTTTTTGATGAATTATCCCCCTGTGAAATAATCCAGGTGGTTTTTATTACACTTACAAATTTTTAGCACCCACAACATCCTGTGGCGAGAAGTTACACAGGTTAACCTTCATATATGAAGAGCCAAATCCCTTTTTGTTTCTCTTGAACCTGCTTCCTTCTAGTTTTATGTGCTGCTGCCTCAGAAAAGGCAGAAAAGCATCTGTCCCCAGTCATCTTTTCCATGCTATTTTAGACTTGCTGGACTCCTATCCTACCCATCCTTAATCATCACTCGGGCTTTACACAGACTGAAGAGTCCTAATCTGCTAGTCCATGCAGCCCTGCTTCCACTTCTATGGGGCAGCTATTCCTTGTCCCCAGTTACTCTTTGGCTTGAAGAAGTCCCAAATAACTCTAGTCCCCATATATTTAAAAAAAAAAAAAAAAAAAGGGAAGCTGGAAGCTGCTCTATATCTCTGTACCTCTGATCCTGCTGGTACTTTTTCCTTCCTTCCTTATTTAGGAGAATGGATGTCTCCCAGAGTCTTTTATACAATGCCGAAATTGCCTCCATTCTGAGTTGAAGTGGGTGACTTTTTTTTGAATGAATGAAACTTTTCCTCTTTTCCTTCTAAAAATACACCTTGGCCTGATGGGGGTAGTTCTGATATTTTTATCAATTTTGCCAAATAGCTTCAGTCTGAAAAGACACTGAAAAATATTTCTGAAGGGCTGGAATGTCTCAGTTTTGTATTTTCAAAGTGAAACCTTCGGATTTTTCTTCAAAATGGTATGTCACAAATTTAGAATGGGGAGCAAGTGATTTCCTATTTGCTTAGGGACAACATGCATCTCTTTACCATAGAGAAGCAGTAATGTCAGAAACCTGCTCTTCTGTGGCATTGCAGGGTATTTGTCAGGCTGGAGGAAAGGATCTGTAGTCTGGGAGTGAAAAAATAGCCAATATGTGATATAATTTGGCAGCCGGTTTCAAATGGACCAAACTGTCTGCACTGAAGTTCTCTCTTTTCAAAGAAGAAAAGCCCTCCCCCCCCAATCTCAGTCTGACAGGCTAAAATCACCCAGCTCCCTGCAGGATGCTGGCGACATCCTGTATACTGCGGCTTTCAAACGGGTTCCCGGTTGGAAATCAGTGCTTTTAGGAGCGATCAGGCTGCAATTGCTTCAATGAGTGCCCAACAAGCTGTTGGCTCTCCCCAAAAAAACGGATTGCAAAACGCTGGCTGCCCTGTTTGGGCTGGTCCTTCTTCGGAGGATGCGATCCTTGGACTCCAGCACGCTCCTGACCGCGGCGCAGGCAGCAGAGTGAAGAGGTGAAGAGGGTGGGAAGAGGGGAGTGATTCTTGTTCCCAGTACTCCTGAGCCACTGCTTAAATCATTTAACGCCGAATAAATTATAGTGTAATTTAGCTGCATAGCATTTCATGCTCAATTAGTGCCACTTTAGAGGGAGGCAGTTCTCTATGGAGGGTGAAGCTTGGGAATTTCACTCTGCACTGGGGGGGGGGGGGGGGAAGTATCTCTTAAAGATAAAGAGGTAACCATGGCAACAACACAACTCTGGGAGAAGCGGGGAGGCGAGGAGTGGCTGCAAAAGAGGAAAAGGTAGATAAGAGACAGGCCACCAATAGGTCTTACTTGGGAAACAGATATATCTGCTGGAGAAATGGTGCTGCTGGCTGCTGCAGGAACCCACCAGTTTGGTAAGGGTGGTCTGCCCTGGGGACACAGTCACCCCTGGTCAAAGCAAGCCCAAGAGGCTGGGTTGGTGAGTGAGGGAAGGCGAAGGAAAGACAGGAAGCCCTACAGCCAACATCCTACAGGAGAAACCAGGTGGGGAAAGCAGAGTGGGCTGGCGGTCACACAAGAGTTTGGAGACCACTGCTGGAGGTGAGTTCACACCCATGGAGGTGCACAAGCTAGCTGTGGCCTCCCATCCATCATACCCACCACAATACAGGGGCACTGGTGTGGACATCAGTGTAAGATGTCCAGAATCCCTGGGGAACCCTTTTCCTCCTGCCCATCTCCCTCACCATTAGTATCTGAGCAGGCGAGACAAGAGCGATCCGTGGGTCCACCCATGGGAGGAGGACACAGCAGCTTGAGGTTGAACACCACGAGGAGGGTTCACCTCCCTCTCAGCCTGTGGAACCAGACACCTCGAGGTCCCAGGGGTGCACAGAGCACCCAGCAGCAGCCTCCAAATGACACCAACACAGTGCGAGAGTGACAGCAGTGTTGGGCCAGTCCTGATTTGGTACAGCTCTGAGACATTGACTCCTCACTTTGAGCTCGGAGGTTTGCCGAGTATGTCTTGAGCAACCATGTCCTCACCCCGTGCCTAAAGAGGCAATTCCCCAGGCTAATACATCTATGTGACAGAAAGCATTTCCTGATGTTCAGACGCAATTTTTCTTGCTCGATTTCATTCCCTTCCTCCCAGTGAAACCACGAGGGGACCTTTAATAACCTCCCCCCTCCTCCCAAGTCCTTGCAGGCAGGCAAGTCCCCCTTTTACTCCTCCTTCAGGCCTTTCCCCGCAGACTTTTCATCACTCCTGCCCATTTCTGAAGTGCCTTCATGTTTCCGGCAACTTTACGGTGTCCAGGAAGTCACACGAGCACTGTCCCCAGGAGAGAGGTCTGATCCAGATGGGTCCTGTCTCCAGATGTCTCCTTGCACAAGAGCTGTGTGCAAGCAGCAGCACATTCAGCCAGCTCCCTTATGGAGTGCAATGGCAGGGTCAAGCCTACCCGTGCTCTTGGCCTTACCTTTGTCGTTAACTTAAATAACAGCAGCAAAAACAACCTTCAAGCCTTTCTCTTCCACCTTGGCTTCTTCCCGGAGTCGCAGTCCCTAGAGTCCACTGCTTCCCCTTCCCACAGCATTTGCGCCCCTCCTGCAATTTTAAGTCAAGGTGCCTATAGCTGTAGGTTGAGCCAGCAAGAACCTCTCAGGAGCTGCATTCAATGCACCTGCTATCAGGTTATCTCAACTTAAAAGAAGATGAGACTGTGCTGACGAAAAGGATTCTAGCTTCAAGACCGAAAAGAAATTAACAAGCACAAAGAAGAATAAAGCTTCCCTAAAAGGGAGCACAGTATAAGTTTCCTTCTTTAACAGGCTCCTGCAGGTCTGGGAATAAAACAGGAGCTGTCCTATAGAGATCTTAACCACAGGTGTGGAAAATGCATGGGGAGCAACAGGCTGTGCTTTGAAATGACAGACAGCAGTGTGGGGTAAATGCAGACACTGGAATAGCAAACATGACAAAACGAAGTACTCCACAGTATCTAGATAGGACAAAAGAAGAGGAATGCAGATCTGGAGTTAAGGCTGTAAAGAGGATATAATAAACTGCTCAGTGGATATGCCAGCAGTTGTGGAATGAAAAGAAATGAGATGCAGCATAAGGTATTTAAACATCCTCTTCCAGCCAAGTAATTCTGGAAGAAAACCACAGGTCATCTGTCACGACCCCCTTTACAGCACAGCCCTCTTGTGTGGAGCAGGGAGTTGCATCTGGTTTCTACTGAACGGCATCCAGCAACATGTATTAGACTGGAGCATCTTACAGAAAATCATCCCTTGCTTTAAAGATGTGAAGAAATTACCACATCCCAGAAGTTACCACATCCCTGGGATTTTGACTGAATGTCTGGTCACATTTTCTGCTGCAAATCTGGGCCTTAAGTCTTACTGGAATTTGTCTGACTTTAATTTCCAGCTGTTGGCTCTTTTGTTGCTTTCCCCATGTGATTGAAGAGCCTTTCGCACCTTGTATTTTCTTCCTGGGAAGGTACTTACACACTGCAATCAGTTAAATCTCAATCTTCTTTTTGATGAGCTAAACAGATCAAGATTTTTCAGTCTCTCATTGCAAGGTTGTTTTTCTTCCAGCTCCGTAGTCATTTTTGCGGCTCTTTCCTGCACCTTTTCCATTTGTTCAACATTCGACATCTCATTTTCCTGCCCTCATCTTCCTCCCCAACAGTTTCGCTCTTAATTCCCTTGAGATGTGGAAAATTAGTCTTTCTGAAGCATTGAGTGTGCGTGTATATGTGTGTGTTTCCCCAGCCAGGATTGTCCTCCAAAAGATGACATAAATGAAATAAAATGACAATTGCTGGTATCAAGCTATCACCAATTTCTGAAAGCAGTGATCTTACTGATCACTTCATGCTTACTTATACATCCCTCTTACTGACACAGTGTTCCTTAGCACCGGTCCAATACCTCTGGTGTTGGGAAAGACAGCATCTCTAATTTTAAGCACTGGCCTGAAGCTTCCTTGGAGGAGCACAACATCTTGAAGGGAGCGTCTAGCTGTGGAGGCATAGCTGCTGATTTGTACAGCCCATTGCATGTGTGCGTAGTGCCCCTTCATGGGGCAAAATAGAGGCTCTCGGAGGGCTATGGCATGGGATTTGCCCCAAACTTGCTTTCCCTCAGTATCTCACAGCATTCATCTCATGTTTCCTGCCTGGGCTCCTCTTCTAGACCCCTTTCACCCCAACAGCCCCTCTCCCATGATCTGTCCCCAATTTATCCTTGACCCCGATAACAAAAAGCAAGCAGCTTTGCAGGGTCAGCCCTTGCTCTGCAAATTCTTCCTCTTGGCTCTGTCTAGGGAGTTGCGCTGTTTAGTATCATCCCGGGATGTTATTAATGTGTTGTTTACTTCTCCCTCCCTGTCATTAATAAAGATGTTAAACTAAACCAGCTCTAACATCGATCCCTGTGGCACCTTCTGGACACCTCCCTCCCCACACGGTCCCCTGTAGTTTATCATGGCTCTGTGTTTACATACCTTAAGCCAATTTTCCGTCAGGTGTCTCAGCTTGTATCCACTCCAATTGGAATTCATTTGCCAGGTACGATTTTGCAAGGCACTCTATCAAATACTTTATTAAAGGTGGCCTCTAGATACTTGCATTTTTCTTCTCATAATACAAATGGCTCCATCTGAAGAGATAACACACAGGTTGGAAAACACATTTAGAAGAAGATAGGGACATGTTTCGTATACAGGCAATGGTTATCAGCATGAGTGTTTAAGTTCAGGGGTGTTAGGGAATGCTAATTAAAATTGCCCATGCTCCTTGCAGCCGGCTGTTTGATTCTGGTCATGTTTACCTGGTGTGAATGTTTTTGTTTTGTTTTGTCCAAAATGCAGCTGCTATTTTTTAAGAACTTGTCGCACCACACATCTGATGGGAGAGGTTTCCAAAGTGTTCGGCGACACTTAGCACAGGTGTATTTCCTGGAAAACCCCAATTTGCGAAAAAGCTCTGGTTTGAGGTGACTGACGCCACATGCAAATTTGGACCAAATCTAGCAAAGAAGAGCATGGGAGGGGATGTCTGTCCAGGGCAGTGTTACATCCTGGCTGTTTTCAATGATGTGAAATGTTTGATTTCCAGGTCGGAGCACCAATGTGGGCAGTGGGAGAAAGCTGAGCAGTGGACTTGCTCTACGGATGGGCTTCAGACGTCGGTGTCCCCCCATGACCTTCATCTGGGAGCAGGGAGCCCTCATTCATCCCCCTGGAGACAGTCCCAGCTGCGAGGGCTGGCTCCCAGCCCACACCTACCCTCTCTGTGCTGCTGGGGGAGGCTGGCAGCTCCTGCAGCTTCCTGACCTGGGAGAGGGTCTCCAAATTGGGGTGACCTTCCCCCAGCCCTGCAGAGAGCTGCCCTTTAGGGGATATGGGTAGCAGAGGGACTAATAGTGGGACAAACCTTGACATGCTGCAGGCAGGGTCTGCAGTCAATAAACATCATGGCAGGTCAGAGAGGGATCACGTTCCCATTGCCCTACTTCATCTTTTCCTCTTTCTTCTAGTGAGGCTCTCCATTACAAAATGTACAAGTCAGGCAGAACGGCCCATCTCCCCTCATTCATGTGCATGCATGTGTGTGTGTGTGCAATCATTTTTCTCCTCTGTCAGAAGGCAAAGCCAGCTTGTGAAGAAGCCATTAATCTGAGCCCATGCCTCGTGCTCCTTTTCTGCTGTGCAGGACTCTGGAGGACGTGCTGGAACGAGCCATTCTGCTGTGCTAATGCCTCCTAATCTTCCCCTCTACCCTGATAGTCTCCAGCAAACTCTCACTGAGCTCTGGGGCTATACGTCTTCACCGCTGCTCACCAGGGGCATCATTAGGAAAGGGCTCTTAAATGGCTTGACATTCATGGCTTCCCAGAGGAATGGAGCCGCTGACAGATCTCTCCATTTGGAATATGAAATCTATTTGTTCAGATGCATAATGACCGATTTGTCTTCTCAGAGGAGCTGCTGCTGAGTCCTGGGACAGCTAGTTACAGTGCTACAGGCCAGCAGCTGTGTGCTGAAACCACAATGGGGCCAGCCCTAAGTGACACTGATTAGAGGAGGGGGTAAAAAAATGGCCCTGGGGACAGAAAAAGGTGGGGAATTACAGGCCTTGTCCAGGGATGGAGAAGGTCTGGAGAAAGAGAGAAAGCCGCAGGGCATCCAAGCGAGACAGTGTGCTGGAGCCCACTGAAGCTAGAGGGAACAAAAGGCAGCAGAGCCGGCCTGGAGGAGGTGTTGGGGCATGGTGCTATTTCCCATAAGAAGCCTTGACCGTGGCCACATTTTCTTGTTTGCAAGCAGCACCTGGGCACTCATCCTACACTGCACCAATCCTGAAACTAAGAGGCAATGGGCACTGCTAGTTCCTTCGTTGCTGGTCAGAGCAGTGTGGAGAGCAAGGTGGAACAGAAAAACTGCACAGCGCACTGCTAGGCGCACAGTGCTTCAATGTCTCAGGCTTTGGCAGGAAAGATGGGGGGGAAGGCAGCACTGCCCCTCCCTATTTCATCCCATCCAAAGACTTGAGCAGCAGCAGGGCAATGAAGGAGACTCTGGGGGCAAGGAAAGGGCAGAGAGCCCTGCTGGGAAAGCAGAGAAGAGATATGGGACCCCAGAAGGGGTTGAGGAGGAAGAGAAGGTCATCGTACTTGGGCTGATGTAGTCAAGAATAAAAGGAGGACGCACAAAGGGCAGATGTCAGAAAAGCTTCACATGAAACAGGGGATACCTTTCTGAGCCCTGGAGAAGCAACCTGAAACAGGGCTCATTCTGCAAGTGACCTGCATGGAGTCAGCATCCCGACTGCCTTGTAGTGCCAGCGGTGGGAGCTGCTGGTGGGTTGCAGGCTCTTTTTCCTGAGGGATAAGGGCAGGAGATGCCCAGGGCACTGAAAGCTTCCTCCCAACCTTTGCTGAAGGGCCCAGCTATGTCTTAGGACCCCCATCCCCTGGCACCCTCCTGCCGCAGCTGAATCGAGGCACTGACCTCTTCCATCGAGACGTGGGATTTTCACTCCAAGGGGAATCCCAACATTTCAGTGTCTGCTTGTTTTTCCCCAAAAGGGATGGAACAGTTGCCGTTTCGAAATTTTCCACAGAGCGATAATTAAACAAACAAACAAAATCAGAAACAACAGAAAATTTGGACTGAAGCAATATGTTTTGATGCCGTGAGAAGGTCTGGCGGAGCCGGACTTGTGTGGTGTAGGAAAATGCAGGCTGGGGGATATGGGAAGCTGATGCAAAATTATTCTCAGGCCTGAGCTCCCCTCCAACCCCTTGGCTTGGCATCAGCAGGTCAGAAGAGAAAAAAGCATCTCGGGACAGCGCCGTACCTGCTACTTCAATGCCAAATCATCCGCACTTGGTCTGCCTCCCACCTTCCACCACGGATGAATTCATTTTCAAAGCGGCAAACAGCTGAAAACGCCTGGGCTTGTCCCGCACTGATGGGAGGGCTTTCCAGACACACAGAGCCCTGACTGCTGCGAATGCTCCCCAGCCCTGCTGCCTGCTAAATCAGAAACACGTTAATTGAATCAGAAGAACAGGAGGAAAGGGCCACTTCTCTGCTCTTCTGTGCTCCATCAACAGACCAGTTGGCTATGCTGGACCTGTGGGGCTCTTTCAGGGAGCCCTTGGCAGCACTGATTACAGGATTGTTTGCTTCTGTAATTACATATGACACCAAGGAGATGCCTGATGAGCTCAGGGCCACCTTTCATACCGGGATTTCTCTGTTTGCTTTGAGTTATCAGTGTACCATGAATTTCTGGGCGTGTGAATCAGGGCAGATGCCAGCTGGGGACCAGGGTGGGGGAGAGCTGCAGGGAATACCAGGCTCCCTGAGGTTCCCAGCAGACAAGCCCATGTCTAGCACTTGCCCTGGCCACTGTGGCTAGATGAAAGGTCTGGTAGGCACCTCGTGGTGGCTTTCCTGTGGCTCACTGAGGCACTGATGGGTGTGCGGCCATGGGGGGTGTGGAGCTGGAGGTGCTGAACATGCCTCCGGGGTTGGGGTAGGAGCTGTATGGTCTGGCTCAAAATCAAACCAGCCTGGAATATGTCACCTCCATCACTATCTCCACGGCCCCACAGACCCAGCCTGTCCCCCAGGCTGCCACCTGGGCTTCTGCCTTGCACCTGATCCTGTTGGGCAGGTTAAGAGGAGGATGGTGGTGTTACTTCACATGCAACACCCGTGCTGTTATGTTGCTGTGGAAACAGCCTGGGAGGATGCAACAAAACAGCATGTAGTAGGGGCAGCAGCTCCAGCAGTGAGGAGGAAGAGGAGGGAGCAGGCAGCAGAGCTCAGCCAGGGCACCCAAAATGCCTGTGGGAGGTCTGTCAGGATGCGGGGATGTAGCCAGCAAGCAGCCTGCCTGCTTGCTCTTGGCTAGAGGGGAGGGAACAGGAGCTCTGCTCCAGCAAAAGCCAAACTCCAACCCACGGCCACATCCATTCCAAGCTGAACCATGATGACTGTGATGCAGCTTAGCCTGGTCTGCGTGGGCAGGAGTGTGTGTGAAATCCCCTTGCGTCGTATTCAACCCGGGCTGAAACCACACCAGCCGACACTTACCAAGGCTCAGCGGATACACGGGAAGTTGGTACCTTGCAATCAGCCACCTGCAAGTCTGAGCCCCCAGGCGGAGTTTGGTCCAGGATTCAGCTGAGGCCCAGATAACTGGGAGGGGCATGAAAGTGGCTTTCTCAAACTGTACGGAGAAGCATCACTCCCAATATATTGGCAGAAACATCAAGGCCCTTGGGACTAGAGCAGACCCTACCCATGCGGATGGATGAGTGTCGTGGTTTAACCCCAGTCAGCAGCTAAGCACCACGCAGCCGTTTCCCCCTCCCCCTCCCAGTGGGGTGAGGAGGAGGAAAGGAAAGAAAAAAAAGTAAAACTCGTGGGTTGAGATAAGAACAGTTTAATAACTAAAGTAACATATAATACTAACAATAGTAATAATGAAATATAATAATAATAGTAATGAAAAGGAATACAACAAAAAAAGGAAGGGGGGGAAAGGAAAAAAAACAGTGATGCACAATGCAATTGCTCACCACCCGCTGACCGATGCCCAGTTAGTTCCTGAGCCGCGATCCGCTCCTCACGGCCAACTCCCCCCTGTTTATATACTGGGCATGACATTCCATGGTATGGAATACCCCTTTGGCTAGTTCAGGTCAGCTGCCCCGGCTATGCTCCCTCCCAGCTTCTTGCACACCTGCTTGCTGGCAGAGCATGGGAAACTGAAAAGTCCTTGGCTTAAGATAAGCGCTACTTAGCAACAACTAAAACATCAGAGTGTTATCAACATCATTCTCACACTAAATCCAAAACACAGCACTGTACCAGCTACTAAAAAGAAAGTTAACTCTGTCCCAGCCGAAACCAGGACAATGAGGATGCAGCCTTGTGGTGTATCTTGGAGCTGATGGAGCAGCACTGTGAGTGACAAACAGACGCTGTTCTCCAGGGACTGGTGCCTTAGCTCCCTGTATGTGTAAAAGCATGGGCATCCCAAATGAGAAGCTGCCTCCTCCGCCAGCAACTCACAGCAAAATCAAAGTGACCCAGCACCCTCCTCCTCCCCAAAACAAAACAAACCCAACCAAAACACAGCCTTCCTTAGCAGGCTTTTCCCTGTTGCAAGAGGGTGAGAAAACAAAGAGCATGTCAGGCAGATGTTAGCTAATGAACTGGAAGGTGCCCAGAGTGCAGCATCCAGCTGGAGTCTCACCAGAAGATCTGTGCAAGTGCGATAAACCCCGGATGTGGGCATTTAGTGGGCAGGCTGTGAAATGCAACTTCAAGGCATTTCAAAACCAAGTGATCCTGCTATGCCTTACACACAACACCTCCACACCTCATTGTAAGAGGAATTTATTTCTTCCCTAGTGGTCCCTTGCAGGGTGCTAAGACGTTACAATCTCAGCCTGGCTGGTGTCAAAGTTTACTCTGGGGCAGTTTACTCGGGGAGAGAGGTTTGGGGGTTGTGTTGTTTCTATTTTTCTTTCTCCCTGCAGCTCCGCTTCCCAGCAGCACAACCACTGTGTCTTTTTGGCAAGCTGTGACCTGAGCCCGTGTGTCAGAGGTGAGCACAGCCGTCCACGGGGCTTGTCTTCCTCAAAGGCACCCCTGCAGGAGGTGGTCTGGCTTCACTGCAAGGGCTCTGCTGCCTTCCCACCTTTGTCCCAACCTGCTGGGCGGCTTCAGACCCGTCTGGCATTCACACCCCAGGCTGTATTGCCTCTCTCAAAGGTAAGCATTTTGACACAGATGCTGTTTTTTGTACTCAGAGCTTGGAAAATTTGCACTGGGCCCTTCATGTAGCTGCGGGAAGAGAAATGAGAATAAACAGATGTCTGTGGCTGTACCATTCAGAGTCCTGTTACACGGCTCAGGCCAGGCTGGGGTCTCTCCCTGTGACTGGCTCTGCCCAACCATGTCCCTGCTGGAGGCATGTCACCCCTGAACAAACACAGAGAGTACAGAGGGTCCCCAGCTCCTCGAGAGACCCTCTGTGTCACTGCCACCAGACTGATGAGGACAGGTCCCACCAGTCTGGCTTTGCTGTTCACTCTGGAGCCTTGAGGGCATCCCCTGGGTGGGAGAGGGTCGGTCTCTTCGTCTTCACCAAGGGGCAGCTGCAAAGGGTTGTGACATGCCGGGAGCAGAGCAGAGCCAAAAGCCTGATGGGATCTGCTATGTCCCTATGTGCTGGGGGTCTGCATTGCCCCCTAACTCTGCTCCACAGGGACTGGTCCCAGCTCAGAGGCAGAGTGGCTGTGGGAGCTGAGATGGGATGCTCAGTGGATGTGAGGGCCTCCTGCCCATGCCTCGGATTTCTGCGCAAACAGATGGGGCAAGGGAACACCCCAATGACTTCACTGACCCTCAGCTATAAAATCATCACAGCCCTGTTTTGTACCTCAACTCCATAAAAAGCAGCTGCCACGGTGGAACAGACACCTTGCCATCACTGCAGGCATGTATTGATGCATTCATTTTGTCTCCCTCTCCCTGTTGCCATCCATCAGGACATTTCCAGGCGCTTAGGAGCATCAGCACCCCATGGCCACCTTGCAGTGTTTGGCTCTGCTCCTGCAGAGGAGCAGTGTGTCTTGCAGACCTGGCTGCATGTTGTGCATTTAACCCAGCAACATTTACTGCTCAAGGAGCGGAGCTGAGCTGCCAAATAAACGCCTGGCTCCTTTACTGCTGGTTTCTAGCAATGAAAGAGTGTCGTAAACTTTATGTAAACTCCCGGGTGACAGCTGCAGAGTGGAGGGACATATTTGCTATATTTTTTATATCCCTTCTTTGATTTGGGATTTTGTTTCCCCTTTAACTGTGGTACAAGGGGCATCTGCATGGAGGATGCCTCTTTTTTTCCTTTGCTGCCCTCTGGCAGCTTCTATCACCTTTCGACACCTGAGCTCCCTGTGCAGGGTGATTTGTCACCAGGAAGACAATCTGAAGGAGGACTTGTGTGACTGAAGTGAGCTGGGCATCTGCTGCCTGCCAGACACCGTGTCCAGCTCTGCTCCCTTGTAGGGACAGGGGAGGTTGTGTAAAACACAGGTTCTCCTGCAGACTGTAAGAGCAGAAGTGTCACATGTGTCTTACAGGACAGTGACAAATGACCAGTTGGAGCGCATGGAGCTCCGCCTGGGGATGGATTAGGAGCTGACTGAGAGCTTATGGGTCAGGATCAAAGGGAGGGCAGGGACAGTTGTCTTCATAGTGGAGGTCTGCTACAGGCCACCCAACCAGGAAGACCGAGCAGATGAGGTCCTCTATAAACAGATAGGAGCAGCCTCACATTCACAAGCCCTGGTCCTCATGGGGGACTTCTACCACCCCAATATCTGTTGGAGGGACAACAAGGCAGGGCATAAGCAATCCAGGAGGTTCCTGGAATGTGTTGAAGACAACTTCCTTCTCCAAGTGCTAGAGGAGCCAACGAGGCGAGGTGCTATGCTGGACCTTGTTCTCACCAAGAAGGAGGGGCTGGTGGGGAATGTGAAGCTCAAGGGCAGCCTTGGCTGCAGTGACCATGAAACGGTGGAGTTCAAGATCCTTAGTGAGGAGGGCGCACAGCAAGCTGGCTACCCTGGACTTCAGGAGAGCAGACTTTGGCCTCTTCAGGGATCTGCTTGGTAATGTACCATGGGATAAAGTCCTGGAGGGAAGAGGGGCCCAAGAAAGCCGGTTAATATTCAAGGATCACCTCCTCCAAGCTCAGGAGTGATGCATCCCAACAAAGAGGAAGTCAGGCAAAAACACCAGGAGGCCTGCATGGATGAACAAGGAGCTCCTGGACAAACTCAAACACAAAAAGGAAGCCTACAGAGGGTAGAATCAAGGACAGGTAGCCCGGGAGGAATACAGAGAAATTGTCCGAGCAGCCAGGGATCAGGTTAGGAAAGCTAAAGCCCTGACAGAATTAAATCTGGCCAGGGACATGAAGGGCAACAGGAAAAGCTTCTATAGGTGCACCGGTGATAAAAGGAAGACTAAGGAAAATGTGGGCCCTCTCTGGAAGGAAACGGGAGACCTGGTTACCCGGGATATGGAGAAGGCTGAGGTACTCAATGACTTTTTTTGCCTCAGTCTTCACCGGCAAGTGCTCCAGCCACATCGCCCAAATCACAGAAGGCAAAAGCAAGGACTGGGAGACTGAAGAACCACCCACTGTAGGAGAAGATCAGGTTCGAGACCATCTAAGGAACCTGAAGGTGCCCAAGTCCATGGGACCTGATGAGATATATTTGCAGGTCCTAAGGGAACTGGTGGATGAAGTTGCTAAGCCACTATCCATCATATTTGAAAAGTCATGGCAGTCTGGTGAAGTTCCCACTGATGGGAAAAGGGGAAGCATAACCCCATTTTTTAAAAAGGAGAAAAGGAAGACCTGGGGAACTACAGGCCAGTCAGTCTCACCTCTGTGGCTGGCAAGATCATGGAGCAGATCCTCCTGGAAGCTATGCTAGGGAACATGGAAAATAAGGAGGTGATTGGTGACAGCCAACATGGATTCACTAAGGGCAAATCATGCGTGACAAATTTGGTGGCCTTCTACAACAGGGTTACAGCATTGGTGGATGAGGGAAGAGCAACTGACGTTATCTACCTGGACTTGTGCAAGCATTTGACACCGTCCCGCACGACATCCTTGTCTCTAAATTGAAGAGACATGAGGATAAGGAATTGACTTGATGTTCTCACTCAAAGAGTTGCAATCAACAGCTTGATGTCCAAGTGGAGGCCAGCGACAAGTGGCATTCCTCAGGGCTCAGTATCGGGACTGGTGCTTTTTAACACTTTGTCGGCACGATGGACAGTAGGCTTGAGTGCACCCTCAGCAAGTTTGCCGACAACACCAAGCTGTGTGGTGCGGTCGACATGCTGGAGGGAAGGGATGCCATCCAGAAGGACCCTGACAGGCTTGAGAGGTGGGCCGGTGTGAACCTCATGAAGTTCAACAAGGCCAAGTGCAAGGTCCTGCACATGGGTCGGGGCAATCCCAAGCACAAATACAGGCTGGGTGATGAGTGGATTGAGAGCAGTCCTGCGGAGAAGGACTTGGGGATGTTGGTTGACGAGAAACTCAATATGACCCAGCAATGTGCGTTTGCAGTCCAGAAAGCCAACCATATCCTGGGCTGCATCAAAAGAAGCGTGACCAGCAGGTTGAAGGAGATGATTCTTCCCCTCTACTCTGCTCTCAAGAGACCCCACCTGGAGTACTGCATTCAGCTCTGGGACCCCCAGCATAAGAAAGACATGGACCTGCTTGAGTGGGTCCAGAGGAGGGCCACGAAGATGATCAGAGGGCTGGAGTACCTCTCCTATGAAGACAGGCTGAGAGAGTTGGGGTTGTTCAGCCTGGAGAAGAGAAGGCTCCGGGGAGACCTTATAGCAGCCTTCCAGTACCTAAAGGGGGCCTGCAAGAAAGCTGGAGAGGGACTTTTTACAAGGGCATGTAGTGATAGGACAAGGGGTAATGGCTTTAAACTGAAAGAGAGTAGATTTAGATGTAAGGAAGAAGTTCTTCACTGTGAGGGTGGTGAGGCACTGGACCAGGTTGCCCAGAGGCACTGTGGATGCCCTGTCCCTGGAAGTGTTCAAGGCCAGGTTGGATGGGGCTTTGAGCAACCTGATCAAGTGGAATTCATCCCTGCCCACGGCAGGGGGGTTGAAATTAGATGATCTTTAATGTCCCTTCCAACTCAACCCATTCTATGATTCTGTGATTCTATGACAAAGCCCATCTCTTGTCTCTGTAGTCACTGGAGAACATTGGGTTCAAGGCTCTAGTTTGCAGCTTGGCAGTGCTAGCAGCCAGGCAGAGGGAGCAGCATGCTGCTGGCTGGGAAAGGGATCCCTGCAGCTGCATTTGCTCCTAAAATCTGTGCTTTGTGTATGATGTGCCCTGCAACCTGAGCTTTGTGTATGTGCCCTGCAACCAAGCAGCACCAACCCATGCTCCAACGCACCAGAAATGGTGGATAATGGATCCGTGTCATTTCCCCCACGCCTCCTCCCCGGCTCACCCCGCTGTTGCACAGACAGAGGTGTGCCGTGCCTCCGCGTCCATCAGGGCTCCTGCCTTTCTCCTGTCTCCCTGGCTACACAGGGGCCAAACACCCTTTTGTCTTTGTTCATTTAGTTGCTCAACATGATGAAGTTTAAAGGGAGATCACAACTAATCATTCTCATCCAGGTGCTTCTCAAGCACCCTCATCAGCTCTCCCAGCTGCTGCAAGGCTGTTGATGGATGTATGTAATGCATGGACATGCAAGGGAATCACCAGCTGAAGTCACTTGTATTTTAAGGCATCACTCCAGTGAGCGCCTGGAGCAGGAGGGCTTGGGTGCCCACAGCCACCCAGACCCAACGTGACCCTCCAGCATGAAGTTTATGTGCAATCCAGATGCTTGTATCTCCATGCAGAGTGACCTCCACAAGCTCTGGGGGAACGGTTAACTGAAGGGGGCTGCTTTTCACCTCAGGAAAGAAATATCAGAGCACAACTTGCCCTTCTGCTTCCCCCGCGGGCAACGGGAGATCACTCAGACTGAGCCAGGAGCACGCATAAGGAAGCTCTTGTGTGATTTTTGTGTTGGTTTTGGTGCTTCCCTCGCAGTGCTCTTTGATGTCTCACCTGCTTTTGTTCTCCAGGATCCACATGCTGTTGGGGCTCCTTTTGCTCGCTCAGTGCTTGTTCTCCGCCTTCCTCTCCGGACTTACCATGCCAAATGAATTTTGACTGCCTTTACCCAGAGATCAAGCGCTGCTCTCTCTCATTAGATGCAGTATTTGTTGTACCAGGACTCGAGTGACCCCAGTGCAGAGAACTACGGAACAATCCCTTTAACTGCTACCCAGAAGACAAATATTTGCTGGTACAGAACACTTTGGGTGATGTTATAGGGAAGATTTCTGCTTCCATCAGATGTGCAGCAAAGCTGACATGCATTTTCACCAAGTCACAAGTACCCTGACACCTCCTCTGACACAAAAGCTGGAAAACAACAGTTTTATTTTACAGAGAAAATACTTCTGTTAAAAGTCTGCTTTTTCTTTTTTCTTTTTTTTTCCCTTCTCCTGAACTGGAATGAAACAAGGTTCTTAATTTTATTTTTAATGCATTTATAGGTTGTGGGAAATGAAATTGAAAGAGCAGTGCTCGAAACTGGCCAACAGCCAATGACCACTTCTTGGTGCAGGAGAGCTGAAATGAGTCTCAGCCAGGCTGATTCCCCCTTGCCCACCCTGAGTGCTCTGACTTCTGTGCTGTTGGCTACTTTGCGTCTCTTTGATTTTCATTAAAACTCTAATCAAGGACCTGTTGCATTTTCCCATCAAGAATTTAATCAAACATGGTTCATTACCATTGCATGTTTTGGTTTCAAAACTCCCCCCTCCCCCCCATGACAGACAATGTCCTTTGCAAGCAAAAAGAAAATTAATGACCATTTCAAGCTGAGAAACAGACGTGGAAGATGCATTTTAAGTGGGTTTTCCCTTCTTCCAAATCTTGGCAGGAAACAGCAAGTGGCAAAATCAAGTTAGCATCCTTTTCCAACTGCAGAGACTATATACTGAGCAAGCTGAGCTCTAAGCTTTGAGTGAAGGATCAAGGTCTTTTTCTAAAGCACCACATCCGGCAAACCAGCATTTCTGTGCATAACCACACAGAGAGGGAGAACCGGACCATGGATGCTTTCCAGGCTCCAGTAAGCCACCCAACAAGGGACTAGATTTTTCAAAGGGATGGCAACAGGTTGTGTGTATGTCGAGAGCTGAGCAGATTTTTTTTCCTAGAAAATCTGGCCCAGGCTGTAGATGCCGAAGGCAGGGAAAGCTGTCTTCTGGAGCCGGGAGCAGGTGGGATGGGGAGGTCCCTCCTCACAGCTGGCTTCTTCCAGGGCTGCTCTCCTTTTCGGGATGCTCATTTCTAAAGGCTAATGAGACATGTTGACTCCACAGTTGGGAATTTCTTCTGTAATAATAATTATCACCCTTTGCCCTTCTCTAGCTGCTTCTAGTCCGAGACCTCTATGCCTCCATCCAGTAACAGATCTTGTCTGGCCAACCCTTCAGCAGGCAGACAGATGATCTCCATTTCACAGATGGGGGAAAACAAGCCTGGCTAAAATAATGGGTGTTTCTTCCCCTCACCACCTTCTTCCCCAGGTCTTTCCTGTGACAGAATGGGGTCCCTTGGGCATAGGTGCTGTTCCCTTCCACTTGCTTATGGTGAGGTGAGTGTTGGCTGATGCATGCCAGGCTGATTTCCCCCTGTAATGCGGCTTTCTGAGTTTCATAGCACACTTTCAGGCATCCAGCCATCAGGCCCAGCCTTCCCACTGGGAAATAAACCCCTCGCTCTCAGGACTGGCCATGCTGGATGTGAGGTCCCGGGGTGCCCACGCTGCTGCTTGCCAGGGCAGCAGCGTGCTGCTCTGCCCCACAGACTCATTTGCAGCTGGTCCTCAGGCCGGCCTCACTGGGCGGCACAAGCAAGCACGGTCTAGCAAAGGAAAGGGGAGAAATGGTCTGCTCCAGACCCAGAAACCCTGCCAGAAAAAAGAAACAAATAAACGGATGAGACATGGTATCTGAGTGCATTGGGCACCAAAAGAGCTTCACTGCAGCGTGTCGGGGCATGTCACAGGCAGAGCGAGTGAGGAACAACTTGGCAGCTGCCAGCCCCGTGCTTGGAAACGAGCCATGCCAGGGGAACCGAGCCCTCCTCACCCAGGACGGGGCAGAGCAGCTACTCCTCCAGGCTCCCTCCTTTCCCTCCAGCCAGGCAGGAAAGGGGAACGTTTAGCTGCGCTCTTCCCCAGTACAGTCCCTCTTGTCTCATGTCTCACACAGACACCCAGGTATGAATATCATCCCAGGGATCTCAGGGGACCACACTGTGCCACTTGGTCACCCTGCTCTCTCCATGCAGCAACAAGGATGTGGAGATGAGGCTAATGGTCAGGTATTTACCCTTCCAGGTACAACACACCTCATGCTACCTCCTAAAAGCACTGACTATTAGTGATCTCATCCCTGGCATCTTCCCATTCCCAGGGCTTGCTGGGCAAAGGGTTTAAATGGGGTTTAAAAGTTTCTGGTTGGCATCCCTAGTTACTGGGTTGGCATGTCTAATAATGTACTTCAGCCAAAATAAGATTTTTGGAATACAATAAAGCTCTAAAAATAAACACTCTTAAATAAAATCTTTTAAAAATGAGATACTTCTCAAATACAGATACCCCAGTCTCCCTCTTAGACTCAACTATGCTTGATTTGCTGAGCAGCAAGAGGTTTCAGGAGGTCTTTGCCAGGACCCTGCTGTTACCAGCATTACCGGATTAGCGCTCTCAGGGCTCCAAACCTTGCTCCATACATCACACAGTGCCTAACCCAAGAGCACCGAGAGCCAGAGAGAAGAAAATGCAGCTTGATTTCACATCTATCAATCAACTCTCTGATGCCTCTCTTAAAGCTACAATCTGCCCTTTCCCACTAAACAGACAAAACTGTGACCGTAATGGGTAACTTCTTTCCCCATCCAGCTGCTTGGGAGCTCGTAATGACACTGGGAAGTGTCTCTTGCTCTGCAAATTCTCCTTTCAAGATACATTAGGGTCATTCTTTTTTATGGGAAGGAGCAGAGAGGGGAGGAGGGAACAATCCTGAGGGAAAGAGATAAATAATCTTCAAAGAGAACAATTAACAATCAATTGCAGCACCGCTGTAGAGCAGAGATAGACATATATTTCTGGCTTTTATTTCTGATTAATGAGAGAAAGGCCTGGCATCCCTTCTCCCCAGCCCTGAGAAACTGGTCTCCTGATTATGTCACAACTGATCTGCAATTGTTCTCTCTGAAGATTATTTATCTCTTTTCTTCGTGACTGCCTGCTCTGAGACCTTAATAAATTGGATCCAGCCAGAAGCAGTGCTTGCTAATTTCCCCCTGAAGAGGATTTGAGTTTTTGTCAAGCTCTTAGGGCACCCGTTTGCTTGGTCTCTGTTGCTTTTTAAAGGATTGTGGAAACATCATTTTCCAACACTGTAGCATCAAGGTTGCTGGTAGTTATGTGTTTGCATTGGATGAAATCAGCAGCAGGGCTCAGCATTGATCTCAGCCACTCTGTACCAGGCGCTGTACAGAGATGATCTTGGCAAATCGTTTTTGTAGGGTCCAATTATTATATGCTATGGAGAACACCTTGCTCTTCTCCCCGGTTTTCAGCAAAGAATGAGATGGGGCAGGACTGCCAGCAGTTTGGAAAAGCTCTAGGCTGAGCCAGCTGGAGCCCAGAAAAAGCTGCAGGATTAGTGTAAAGCAGTGGATTTTGGGGTGGTAAAGGAAGGCAGAGCATCAACTGATGCAGAAAAGGTGCTCAGAGCCAAACCCATGGCACAGCTAAATGCTTGTTTCCAGGAGGCTGTGGGTCTTGCTTCAGGGATGGCTGAGCAGGGGACAGAGCCACTCCATGCACCCAGGTTTGCAGCCCTGCATTTCGAAGGAGGGTGGCTCTGGTGTCCTGGGGCTTGCTGTGCCCATAGCATCCCTGCAGGCTCGCCCAGGACATCAAGCAAACTGAGGGCCAGTTCTGCAAGAGATTACTCTTGCCACCACCCTGCAAGGTACTTTCTCTGCTGAATTCAAGCTGTTGTCTGGATATATAATGAGGCAGCCCTTCCCTACCAGAGCCATTCTCTTACAGGAGGAGGACGGGGGAAATGGATGGTGTCTGTTTTTGTGGGCAGCACAGAGGTGTCGACGCACTTGTTTATTGCTCTGCAAGTGTAGATTAAAGATTTCTTGCCTTGTTCCCTTCCCATTCTCAAGGCAATCCTTTGTGTGTGCGTGTGTGTGTCTGCGTGAGTGTCTCTGTTACTGCCTGCATGCACACAAGGGTCTATCTTGCATTAATGCAGTCAGATAAGGAGGTCTCCTTGGGGAATCATTTCCCACTGTTTTTATTTTAATATGACAAACATTGCGTGCTTGAGTGGTAAATGAGATGGTGTTATTTCTCTGACTTCCTTTATGTTCTTGTCCTAATCTTCCCTCCTATTTCAAGCTGTTGCTACAAACTCTCTCCCTCTACTCCCTTTTGTGTGTGACTCTCATCCTTCAGATGTTTAGGCTAAGTCTCTTCATGGGGTCTGATGGGATCAGCTTCATAAACCTTCCTGCTCTTATGTTTCCTAGGAGAAAGGCCATGGGAAGGAGTGTTACCAAAGGCCATGCTATCCCCAGAGCCGTATAGTGTAGCCTGCTTTGTGATCTGACCGTTTCCTCTTGGCTGGAGTGATGAAAGCTGCACCCCTAAAACCCGCATAAATATTTCAGCTGAAAAAGAAAAGAAAATTGTGATGAGAACAGAGAGCCGACTGCAATGCCAGCTCCGCTGGAAACGGCGAACTGGGACGTGGACTCTCTAAAGGTCACTCCGAGCCAGAGAAAGCCTCAAGTGAATTCAAAATACTTCCCCTCCTTATTGGCACCAGCACATGCGTTTGCAGATAGGCTCTAGATTTCACTCTTACTAATGCTGTTTCCCTTTTGCATGCGCCAGCTTGCACAGGGATGGGAGCTCTCCCTGCTTTTGGGTTGCCACAGCCCAGTGTGGCTGGATGGAAATAAAGCTGTACTTTGTCAGATCCATGCAGCTAGACCTAGTAGCAGGATCCCAGCTGGCCTCACCCTCTGCAACACCGACCGTGCCATCAGTCAGGTGGGGAAGCTGCTGTGGACGTCTCCTGTTAGAAATTCAGCACTCACTACATAAAGTCCACCATTGCCCTGCTCAGGTGAGGAGATGTCCTCCCATCAGCTCCCTACAAAATCCTGCATAGGCGGCAAAGCCACACAGCCCCTTGGGCTCCTGTGTGGTCCCAGGGCCGTAAGGAATATGTGGCTGCGTCGCGCTTGCCAGCATTAGGAGGATAGGCTTGGGCACAGGGTATCTGAGGGAAAAAGCATCCAGCTCTGCCTTGAAATATGGTGGGGTTATTCGTGGGGCTGCAGCAGGCTGTGAATGGCAAACCCCTTGATTTAGAATTCAGTTGACATTTTATTCCAAACCTATACCATGTTATCATTAAGGAAAAGTGCTGCTCACCCAGTCCTGACCAGTGCTTGGAAAATTGGCAGGGGCGGAAGGCGGTTCTCACCAGCCATGAGCTGCAAGGTGGATGTGAAAAGCCAAGCTGTTAACTATAAGAGCCAGCTGAGCTTCCGAATGCACAGCCACAACTGCAGCCTGCTTTGAAATGCATGAGAAACCAGGCAGTGGTATCACTGGTGATAACGACAGCATGAAGCCACAGGTCAGGTTTGGACCTATGCAGTCTCACCCCTTTGCCCAGAGATGCATCCTTGGCTCTCGCCCACTGCAGCCAGACTTTTGTGCTGCTCCAGGACCTCTCTGCCGGACCCAGCTGGCTGGTGACCACCTGGAGGTGGGAAGCGGTAGATGCTTCAGATAGGATATGTACATTTGCTAAGGTCTTCCCCAGAAACCCACGTCAATCTTGGTGGTGCAGAGAATAAGCCATTTTATTAGGGTTGAGACTGAAAACTTAAGCCTGGAGCATAGTGCCAGACCTCCCAGCTTACAGCTTTCTCCTCCTGGCTCTAAAAGACCTCATGCCAACCCGTCTCAGGCATAGGCCCACTGGGCTGGAGAGACACCTTGTTTTTGGCAATGCCCCCTACTCTAGGCACCAACACTGCGATTCCAACTTGTAAGTGTCGAAACTTGATCTGTCATCACAGGTTCCCCTTCTCATCTGTGGAGAGAAATAAACTTCCTATGTTCTGTGATCAACATCACCCTATGGCAGGGAGCTCAAGCAAGACTTGCCCTCCGTGCCTAGGAAAGGGAGGTGGAGGTGGCTGGCTCTGGCTTAAATGCCTCGTTTTTTCAGTGTCCAGCTCTGGGGAGGTTGGACCTCCCGGCTGCGTGGCCAGCATGCAAGGACACTCCTGTCATGATGCTGAGCTGCAGTTGCCCCTCTGAGGGCCACCCCTATGGCCAGCCAAGTGGCTCAAATATTAAAACCTCTCATCAGCTTTCCACCAAATGACAGTGGTAAGCAGGAGGGCATCAGACTCCTGGGGAGAAGAGTTCTCCCAAATCTGCAGCTGTCCCACAATTTCCATGAGCAGCTGATCTAGCCCAATGCATTTGCCTGTGGGGTAACTTCGAGGACGAGCCTTGCTCAGGAGGGAGGTGATGTCTTGCACTGACTCCCTCCCACTGCATGACTCTGTTGGACGGCATGATCTGCCCACGGAAAGCAGAGGGATGGAGAACAGTTCACTTCACAGCGGGTGGCACTCATTACATGGAGCAAGTGCCTGGAAACACCGGGGCTGTGCAGCCTTGCTCACTAATGGGGAGGTCTGGCCTGAAGACTGCAAAACGTGTTATTTTTGCAACTTCCATCCCTGCAACTATATGGAGTATAACAGGGAAGATTATCTTGACAGCTCTCTTACCTTATTCTCTCATTACAGCTCATCCAGCAAGGATGGGGGGGTAGTGAAGCAATTTAGGAGGCTGCGCATTTTTTATGGTTATGTCTTATGATGTGTTAATTTGCCAAATCAAATATATGTCTCAGCACTTCCACCTTTACCTCCCGCATGCCTGCTAAATAAATAGTCATATTAATCATACTTTGCCGTTCTCTCTGGGGATTAGAAAGCAATTTGCAAAGATCGGTTAGGCCAGCCTTGCTGGCTCGCTGCGGGGGTACGACGCGGCCACCATGCAGTTGGGGAACCTGAGGCACGGGGAAAGCAGAGCAGCTAGCTCAGGGGCAGGCGAGAAGTGGATGGTTTAGTTCAATTCCCCCACCTCCCTGTCCTCTACAGGGAAGGAAACTGGCCACGGGCAGCATGGAGAGGACCCACCAAGGGTTTTAAATTGGGTCTTGTGAGCACTCGCTGGCTGGCATAGCCCAGCATTGGGTGGTGGAGGGAGAATGGACAAGGGGCACCAGAGGAGTGAAAGGGAACAATGAGGGAAAACCACCCCCCTGTAAATCCAAATGGGAGCAGAAAATGAGGTAATTGTTCAGCTGCAAGCAGCTGATGCTGAAGCCAAGCAGCAGCTGGATATTGAGGAAAGGGGCTCTAATGCTTTGGTATGGAGTCTGTTCTGCTTCTCCCTTTCCTCCCCTCCCACCCACCTGCTAAAATAATATTTCCTTCCCTTGCAGCCCTGACTGTACCTGCTTTTTCTCTTTCTTAAACTTTGATGACTTCATTTACACCGGTTCCCTGTCTCCTGACACCTGCCATCAGCTCTGAGCCTCATTCTACTGGAGCAGGCTGTGACCCATGGGCTCCAGCATGGTAGAATATGTTATTAATAAAAATAATGTCATCCAGCAGCATTGCAAGCCAGGAAAACAATAATTTGCCGTCCACTGTTCCCATTAGTGGAGATGTTCCTGAGGATCTGCAATGAGAGGAGCCACCATGTCCATGCTGATCTGAGGTGGCTGTGTTCCTGGCCAGACTTCCCAGGACGAAATCAGTGTTGCACACTGCACCCCATGTTTTTGGGAGCATGTGGGCTGTGGGACTCACTGAAATGTGAGCACTGCAACACCAAAGGCAATCTCCAAGCGTTTAAAACCCAGAAAACATGAGCCGGAAAAAGTAGCTCTCTGCGTGGCCTACCTTACCACCAGCATATTGCTGCACACCCAAGCTGCAGCCAGAAAACCTGTATGTGCAAAAAATCCCAACAGTCCTGCAGGTGAGGGGGCATGCTAGGTGCTAGAGGGAGGCGTGCCTCATCACCTCTCCTGTGAAGGACCATGTCCATTCATGACCCTGACCCCTCTGCAAAACATCACAGGTGCATCCCTCCCTGGAGGCATCTCGCCAGGTTGCCTGGTGGAGGAAGGACTGCATGAGGGTGCAGCTGGGAGGGGACATTTCTGCAGGACACCTCACCCCTACTCCAGGACCCTCCCAAGTATAACTGACTGTACATCAGAAATCAGTCCTCTCAGTGGCATTGGTATGTGAAGTGTCAAAGCTGTGCAGCCAGGGAGGAGATCCAGGGGAGATTTGGCTGAGTGGGAGAGGAGGTTAGAATGAAATGAGTGACCCTTGTGCTTTGCACTGGAGACCTAACTTCTTTGACTTGAGGTCAAGAGACATAAACAGTGCCAAGCTTGGAGCTGAGGCCCTCAGTTACAGCCAAAATGCCACTACACTGGCTTCTCATTCAGGCATCCAGGGGCGCTGGTTGCTCTCCAGACTCCTGGCTCTGGCCACACCAACATACCATTGCAGCCTTTGGAGAGTTGTCCACAGATTTACGCTGAGGAGCATTGACCCGCTGCTACCCTGAGACAATGTTTTATGTTTCCGTAATGAAGACAGGTTGATGGATCACCACCAGCAAAATCTGCCAAAAAAACCCCTCTTTCGTACTGCAGAGGACACCTAGCATGGTGAGCATGGTGTTCCTCCTGGCTTCTGATGACTGGGCCAAGAACTGAAACCACACAGCATGTGGTCAACCTGTTTTATTAGTCTTTGGAGGCACAACCCCTCCCAGGGCTTGCAGCTCCGTGGGAGATGGGTCACGTTTGTTCTGGGCATCCTATCATGTCCTCCACGGTGAATGACACCTTCTCTTGCCCGCTGGCCAGGGTGTTGGCAGGCCACCCTGTTCCCAGCACCTCTCTGGTGTCCCTCCCATGCACACGCTGGCAGCCCTGTCTAAGTCTTCTAAGGCTGTTCCCTGTGTAAAGGACAAGATACAACTGCAATAACCTGAGAAGTCACTTACCCTTACAGCATGGCTCAGTTCCCAGCTTCTTTCCTATTATGTCCTTAGTTTCAAACAATTTGGATTAAGGTCATGCGATGAGACCACATAGGATCAGAGGCTCCCACATCTTCCAGTGGTTTTGGGGAAAAAAAAGTGGTTAAGGCAGGCGAGGACTCCACTGGGTGCTTCACATTCAGGGAAGGAGAGGAACCAGCCGCCTGCACCACAAGGGGTAGGAAATACTGGAGATGCCTGCTTCCCTGCCTGCGCTTGAAATTGCAGTCACTCACCAGCTCTGTCGTGCAGCAGTTTTAAGAGGGATGGTGGCACCCTGCAGCGCCCTGTCCCCTGGATGCCCAGGAAAGCAAAGCAGGTTTTGTGCAAATGTGCTCCCTTGGAGGCTGCGGTGGGCTGAGACCAGCTAAATGCTGATGCAGCTCATGCAGAGACTGTCATCTGAATTACTTGTGGGGAGCAGCGTGGCTGAGGGTGGAAGGTGTCACAGGAATTAAAATGACTGTCTCTAGTTTATTTGTGAGCCAAGGATGGAGGCATCCATCAGCAAGTCTCTCTATAGAGTACAGTTCCCCAGCTGCTCTGCATTTTCTGCTGTAATGTGTACACATATCTTATTGCAACGGAAGGGACGGCCTCTAGTGCCCTTGGGGACACCCCAAGGACCCAAAACATCTGCACAGGGCTGACAGACACAATAGAGGACCCAGCCCCTTGCACCCTTATGAAGGCCAGGTGGGATCTCCTGGACATGTCCCCAGGGGCTGGAAACCTCCACCAGATACATGAACTGCTCCCTCAAGGTCACAGATTGGAAAGGCAGCTGGAGTTGGTTCTCATTTTCTTTTTTTGAACAAAATGGACTTTTTCCTAAGGAATTACATCCTAGATACTGTTTTCAGGAATTTCACCAGGAAAGAAAAGATGCCTTTCATTTTGGGAACCTTTTCTTAATGCTCCAAACTGACATGTACACTGACAGCAAAAACATTCTGAATCCCCCTACATTTTTATTTTTTGTACAAAAGAAAGTTTGCATACATTAGCGTATGTACTTGATATATAAGGTATATATCCTCTGAAAAGTAATTAGTATTTTTTCAACCAGTTGCAACAATCACATGTTCCTAGGCTCTGTGCTGGCATAAATGGATGAAACTCTGTTGTATATGTTATACTGCCCATTCGAAGAACTGATCCAATGTTCCCATCTGGCCTTAAGATTTCAGAATTTCTGTCAGTACTCTAAAGCAGCTCTACCACTGCCAAAAGGTCAGTACAACGTGGGAGGCTGCAAGGACTGAGCCTGGGTGTTGAAGGTCGTGTCCAAAAAAAAAGATCAGAATTTCTGCTTGCTCCTGAAATCAGGAGATCGGGGAGAGAAAGGAGTTTTGAAAGCCCCAATTCCTGACAGCACACCTGAAGAGTGGGGGCTATGGCTTAAATATTCTTGTTACTACTTGTTTTCAGTTATCACATCATGCAACTAAACCTGGAAAGCCACTCCTGACAGAGATATGTCATGGAAGAAACGGTTTCATCTGAGGACACTGTGAAGCCTTTCTGAGTATAAAGAACAAGACTCATGCAACTTGTTAAAGAAGCTGCGGTACATCAGGAAAACTGTTGAAAGGAGAACTCTGTGTATCGCTGGAGATACAAACTAGCTGCTTAAAACTGACTGCCAACATGCTCCTGCTGCGGTTGGGTGAAAGTGCTCCTCATCCCCCACCCTGGCTGGAATTTGTCAAAGGGAAAGTAGCAAGAGGCAAAATGCAGGAATTATTTACATGTTATCCAATGCAGCAGCTGGAGTATTTTTTTAATCAGCAGATTTAAAATGCTTTAAACCTTGTGAAGAGCTTGGGTCAAGAGGAGTTCAAGAAATAAGAAAGGATAAGGTTTGCTTTCAAGTCCCTACTCCGCCAGGAGTTTTGTTGATGCCCGTGAGCAAAGCACTTTGGGTTTGAGGGGGGCTAAGTTCCCCATCTATAAAAGGAGGTCAGCTGCACTTGTCCACCTTGCAGGGGCATTGCAGGGATAAGTACTGACAAGTGCTGAGATGCTATAGCAATCACCCATACACTTGAATTAGATGGTTTCCATGTTGCCCAGAGGCAGTCATTTGCCAGTTGGAAACTCACTGCATCCATCGAGAGGTTTCAAACCAAACTCAGCAACAACAGCAAATGACATCCCAATGGGCCTGGAGGTGAGGGATGCCATGCCGTGAGGAGCTCTAACAGCAGGCTTTGAAACACTTTTGAAGGAGCAGGTCTTGGTAGTCATGCTGGTGGATGGAGAGCAGCATTGAAGGGCAAGGTGAGGTTGTTATTTGCTGCTTGTGATTTGTTTGTCAGAAAGCAGGCTCTGGCCATGAGACAGCACAGGCACCTCAGATCTTCAACCTAGATAGCAATGATGAGGAACATTTTTGCTGGTTTCTCTCAACATATATTTGAGCTAACTGAAAAATGTGAAGGACGATGAATGGCAGCAGAAAACATGCCTGACAACAGAAGGCTAGGGAAAAGGCACTGCATGTTCAAGAGAGCCTTGGACACTCAGAAGCAAATGCTGGGTCCCTTCCAGTCAGGCATCATCAAGAAAATGTAGCTACTATCATAGGTGGTGCTGAACCCAAAATGTTAAATATTGAGAAACTTAATTTAGAAAGGCTGAGTGGGGGAAAGAAATTCAGGAAAATTTGATTTCGTTGGCCCCAGTTGTGGATAAAATACCATTGCAGCCCTGGATTTCACACTGTTGCAAGCTTCGAAGCTATTGCTCTGTGCCTCCCAGTTAGGGGAACTTGGACTTTGTGAACATCCTCTGGTCAACACAGGAACAATTCATCTTAGCAGAAGTGTTACTAGTTTTCTGGCAGGGCAGGCTGGCCCCTGGCATGAGTACAGAACGCGCAGCAGCATGGCATGCAAAATGCCAGCCCAGCAATGCCAGCTCTTGGTCCTTGCTGCAGCCTGCCAACATGCTATGGCCAGCAGGCAAACCATAGCCAGGAACACACCATGGCCAGGAGACATACTATGGCCAGGAGACACATTGTGGCCAGGAGACACGCCGTGTCCAGGGAACACACCATGGCCAGGAGAGAACCGCATGCACACCATATAACACCACCTGAAGATAAGTCTTTTAGGCTTTCTAATTATTTTCTCACTCTGCAACCTTCTTCACCAGCCAAAAGACTCTTGTTCAGGCTCTGAGCGTTACCATGGTGTTCAGGGCATCAGGGTCATCCTCCCAGCTCTATCAAAACCCCTTGTACAATAAACTGCTAAAATCACTGGATATCTCTGGGCATCCAGCAAAATGAGGGTTACAGCTCTCCTTTGTCCCTAGAGCAGATGCTCTGAGATGTCTACAGGTTTTATGAGTCCAGCCTCAGACCACTTTCCCAATGACGTGTGCAAGTTGGAGGCAGAACTGTCCTCACCCTGATGCCCCTTGGCGAGCTCTCCTTGTGTCTGTGGGGGCATGAGGGACGCAACACCTGTGTGGTCCTCACACTTGCTCATCTCACACCCTTATGAGGGGTGCAGAATGGCAGCAATATTTTTTACAACTGGAATATTTTCACACCTCCAGGTATTTCACACCCTCTGTCCTCTCCCACCTCTGATGACACAATGAGGAGAGACTCATTCCCGGAGCTGGGTTAAGATCTTCACCTCCCAGCTTGGGCATTAGATTTTGGAGGATTGCTTTTACTCTGTCTTTTCTCAACTCTAGCAGCTGCTGGTCACCGCTGGCTCTTCATTCTGCTGGATGCTGTGGCAGTAGGCTTGTTCCCACCTAAGAGGACTCTGCTAGCTCAAGTCCATCCCTGCAGAGCCCATGTGAACCCCAGACAGGCTTCCATGGCTGCTCGGTTTTGCATTTGTCTCACTTACAGTTCTCCAGCTGCTCCATCTCCCAGTTTGATCAAATCTTTCCAGGGCTTGTCACAATCCTTCATATTTCTTCCCTCCTTTCATTGGTTTCTTTCCTTTTTCCATTAACAAATAAAACCCTAAATAGTTTGATGCCACCTGGACAGATTTCACCTCCTGCTCTGTCCTGTTGTTTCTCAAAACCATTAACAAATATTTTCAGTCACATCCCTCCCAAAGCTAGTCCCTCGAGTCTCTCCCATTTAACCTCCCCCTGCTCCAAGGACCATTCATTCACTCCAACCCTTTGTATCCCATCGCTCGAGCAGTTTTTGACCCACAACAGGGTGCTGCCCCTTACCCCGCAGATATTTATTTTCCTTAAGAGTCTCCTGTAAGGGACTCCATCAAAAAGCCTTTAGAAAAATCCACGTAAATTATGTCCAGAAGTGCCCTTTATCCCATTTGCTGTATTAACTCTTTCCCAGCTTTTGGCAGGCTCAGAAATCACAGTTTTCTGGGTCCGCTGTGTTCATGCTCTTCCCCATGTGCTGTCTGTTCAGAAATGACCAGATTTCTGCAGGGCTGGGATGCTCCAAGGGCCTCACCCGGCACTGGATCCCTCAGGATCCTACCAAACCAAAGACTCAGAGGACCCCAGAACATGCTGCCATCTTAACACAGGGAGGGATTTTATAATAAGGGCAAAACTGTGGAGCCCAGATGAAAGTTCCAACTTCCATTAGCCTGATCTCCCCTACGGAAAGTGTATTGAGAAGAGAAAAATTACTTCCTTGCATATTTTCAGATTTTGATTAATTCTCTACATCTTTCATTTGCTGGGTTTTTTTCCTTTTTAAGTTTCTATTTATTTAGTACTTTCTTATGTTCATGTTTTTGTTATGGGATCTTTTAGGCAATCATAAGTCTTTTTCAAATAGAAAAAAAATCCTTTTTCAGATAGAAAAAAATTCTTTTTCAACATCACAGTTTTGAAAACAAGTATAAATGAAATTCAAGAAAAAGGGAAAAACATATTATTATTTTGCAAACCGGCTGATCTTTACATTTGCCTGCATGGGATGGGTTGCAGTTAGATTGAAATAAAACACGATTTCTTGGTATATAAGACAATGCCAAGATCTTTGTTTGAACACCATCTTTAAGTTTGGTGTTCAGCTTTTAGAAAGATGTTAAAAACTGAATGAGTGAACAAAAGAGCTGTAAAAATGATGAGAGGCCTAGAAAAAAACCCTTGGAAATGAGTGTGAAGGAAGTTATTCTATTTAGCCTACCAGAGTGAAGGGTAAAAAGCAATTTGACCTGTAGATATCTACACAGGAAGATAGTATTTGATATTACAGTGCTCTTTAATTGAGCAGACAAAGCAAAATGAGGTCCAATGGCTGGAAGCCGAAGCTGGAAAAATTAAAGGTGGAAATAAGGTGCAGCTTTTTTTTTAATAGGCAGAGCAATTAACCACTGGAGCAATTTGCAAGAATGGAAAAGATTATCCATCACTCAAGGTCCTGAAGTCAAGACTGGATGGCTTTCTGAAGTGCACATCCCATGTCAGTGCCCAGTCATGAGCACCATGCGGGACTGCTGTAATTCCACGGATCAGGTCCTGCAGGAGGTCAAAACCAATTACCATAATTGCACTGTCTGACTTATATTCCCTGAATCTCCACAGCCCTTTCTCCACCGCACTGCTAAGACGTGACTATTAAGAGCTGCACAGCGGAAACCTCTTTTTAGGTTGAAAATGTATATAAAAGAAAAATTGCTACTATGTCCTTTTCCTTTGCCCTCTGCAGATGGCCTTTGGGAACGCAGAGGCAGCACTGAACCCCGTAGCACCTTTCCCCACCACTCTTGTCTCGATTGCACACATATGGAAAGGCTGCCTGAGGCTGATCCCTCCCTGCCCATCACCTCCCAGAGCTGGTCAGTGGATTCCCACCTACCGTCGTCTCTCAATCCTGGCATCCCCCCAGCTGAGCTATTCTCAAACCAGACACCTTGTGTGTTTCCCCCACCGGGACCTGCGTTTGTGAATTCCCTTCACCATGTTGGCTTTTGCCGTAATGTTTACCCCAATACTGGCAAACCGTGGCTGCCTGTGCCCTAAGACCACTGCCTGAGACTGGTCTCATTGTTTTCATGCATTTCCCCTAAATGTCTGCCACTTCCTAGTGTTTCACACCTTGCATTAGGAAAGCAAGCTTTCCATGTGAACCCAAAACTGGGCAGCCCAAAGGTCCTCTTAGTCCCGCTGCCCGTCTCTGGCAGTGGCTGAGAGCCAAGGCAAAGGGTGAGAACAGGAACTGGGCACGCTTTTGTGCTCCCGTTTCCAGGAAACTCTCCTTGTTGTGTGTTTATAGAGCACCTCGCAGAGCTGGCCTGCAATGCAAGTTCCCCAGGGGCATGCTAAAAGGAATCGTTACTATCAATTATTGCAATTATTGCAATTATAATAATTATTATTCTGTCACTTAAATTTCAGCAATTAATTTTTCCAGAGGCTAGTTTAAGCCATTTTCTCTCTGCCAGATGCTGATCACAGCAAGAGCGAGGTGCAGCATCTGCTGCTGATCAGAATCTGCTTTAACTCATGAGACACTGTGGAGGCAGGTGCCTGGTAAAGCGCAGACCTGGGTCTCCTTGACGGGCTCAGAAAGAAGCAGCTGGGTGTGTAGTGTGATCTTTATGCTGCAGATCAAGCATGACGTTAGTCTGGGGTCATTGCAGGCTGGCATAAGATTACAGTAAACTGGGCTAGAATGGTTCAAAGCCAGGATGTCCAGGACACCAGTTTAACCGGTTTATCAGATTAACGTGAAGAGTGGGGTATGCATTATTCGGCTTTAGGCAGCTAAAGGCTATGTCTCTGAGTAGTTGTCTAACAACCTGCCGAGAGACCCTGGCCCCGCTGAGGAGCAGTTCATCCCATCCTCGTAGAAGTGCCTCTGATCAGTGTATTGCCTCACCCTCTGGAGAAGCCTTTTTTTCTCCCCTGATATTAGAGAAGCCCAAAGGGTTTGTTCAGACTAGACACCTAACTAAAGTGGGAGGAGATGAATCCTACCCTTCATGTTCTCAATTGTAGGTTTGATGATAAAAAACCTTGACATGTGCGAGGGATCCATCAATCCAGAGGTTTGGGAACCACCAATTCAAGATAAATGTAGGAAGGGCAAAGCCAGCAACAGTTTCCTCTCATCTTCCAGTATCAAGTGACACTAATAACACACTGCTTTGGCATAAATGAATGCACAGTATCCAGGTCATCTTCCTGAGTGACAGCTCTGAGACCTAAAATGAGTGTCAGTTGGACAGGTCCATTGAGAAGCATTTAGCCATTTCCATTTGCATCAGCTCAGAGCTGGCTTACACCATATTCAGGATGTAACATTAGTCTCACACAATGAGATGCTCTTTCCTCAGGCATCACTGCTACTCCCATTAATAAGCCCTCTCTTCTGCTGCAAACTCTATTGAGGAATTTCACATCCAGGCCAGCAAACCTTAAAATGAAGGCAGGGAACTATATCTCAGAAGGCAGTCACTCCTGAAATGACTGAAGGTTCATAATAGATATTCAGTTCACTGAGGACTGTCTTTGCACGGCTATAAGGAAGGGAGTGAATGATATCTTCGAATCTTTCAGCAACAAGACAGTAGGCAGGAACTAGGAGACTGCTGCTGTCTTCTTACTTAATATTGTGTCCAATTGTGGGTTTCTGCTTTCAAAAAAGAGCTTTAATTAATTAGAAGAGGATGAGAAAATTGCTGCTACAATGACTTGATTTTGGGGAAGGTTGTCTTCAAGTGAGAAATTCACTTATGTTATTTATCCAAGGGAAGATTAAGAGGCAATTTGGTCATGGCCTATGGGTCTCGGCATTGAAAAAAGGTCTAGGGAAATAAATGGTACTTTGATCTATTGGAAAAAGACAGATAAAAATCCAGTGGTAAGAAGAAGAAACGCAGTCACACTGGGAAAAAAGTGCAAAAACTGAAGGGATAACCGGGGGGGGCTTTATGGGGTGTCCCTTACTCATCTTGAAGTCAGGACTGGGGATGTGCTCTGGTGCACACAAATATTATGTGAATGATGCAGAAATTAGTGGGGTGGGTCTTTGCTCTCCTCGCTGCTGTTTGTTGTGTTGGATTCTCTAATTGGATTCCCAGGACTACAAACTGTTGGATTACCTCCGTGAGAACAGATATAAAGCCTTTCTCACATACCGCAGTATGAGTTAACGGCATAGCACATAATCTGCCATTTAGGCATCAGGGACAATATCTGTTCTTTAAAACACAAAACTTAACTTTACTTACGTGTTTGCTTGAATGTTTCTTGGTGATCCATGGGAAGACATCTGGAGAAAAATTAAAATAAATGGACCAGAAACCAGACATGAAACATCTTCCTTTCAAATTGAGAAACAGAGAGAAAAAAGGGACAGCTTCTTCAGGATCCACCAGTAAAGGCCACGTTTAAGGCCATGTAAACTAGGGGGAAGCTTTCTATTATTTCAGTACCCTTTTTAGTGAGCTCTGCTTTAGTGAAGCTGTTGCATAGTTCCCTAGCTGAAAAAATGAAGATAGGCATAAATTCTTCTATAAAATCCCTTGGTTGATGGCAGAGCTGCAGGAGGCTGCAGGCTGAAACCCAGGGCTGTGAGCGGGGTTCCCAGGGTGGTCCCAGGGTGAGGCTGGACCCTGGCTCTGCTCTCACCGCATGCATTTTTAAAAGGCTTTGGAACAGCAAGACTGGAGGGCTGGGAATAAAAAGAGCCTTGTTACATGAAGGCAGTTCCCCCAAGTGTGTTGGGTTTGTGTAGCGAGGGAGTGGCTACAGGGGTGGGTCCTGTGAGAAGCTGCTAGAAACTTCCCTGGCTCCAACCCGGACCTGTCGCTGGCCAAGGCTGAGCCCATCAGCAATGGTGGTAGCACCTCTGTGATAGCATACTTAAGAAGGGGAAAAAGACTCCTGAGAGAGAGAGTAAGATGGAGGAGGAGGAAGAAGAAGAGGAAGAAGAAGAAGAAGAGCTACAGTAAAAAAGGAGGAGGAAAGGAAGAAGAAGATTGGAGAAGAAGAAGAGGAGCTACAGTGAGGAGAGTGGGATGTGAGAGTAACAACCATGCAGACACCGAGGTCAGTGAAGATGGAGAGGGAGGAGGTGCCCCGGAGCAGAGATTCCCCTGCAGCCCGTGGAGGACCCCACGCCGGAGCAGGTGGCAGGGCCCGGAGAAGCCCATGACTCCGTGGGAAAGCCCACGCTGGAGCAGTTTACAGAGGACTGCAGTGCGTGGAAAGGACTTGAGCTGGAGAAACTCATGGAGGGCTGACCCCCTTGGAAGGGACCCCATGCTGGAGCAGGGGAAGAGTGTGAGGAGTCCTCCCCCCGAGGAGGAAGGAGCAGCAGAAACAGCGTGTGATGAACGGACTGCAACCCCCATTCCCGTCCCCCTGTGCCGCTGGGGGGGAAAGGAGGTAGAGGAATCGGGAGCAAAGCTGAGCCCGGGAAGAAGGGAGGGCTGGGGGGAAGGTGTATTTTTAAGATATGGTTCTATTTCTTATCATCCTACTCTGATTTGAGTGGTAACAAATTAAATTGATTTCCTTTTTTTCCCCAAGTTGAGTCTGTTTTTTGCCTGTGACCATAAGTGGTGAGTGATCCTCCCTGTCCTTGTCTCGACCCATGAGCTTTTTGTTGTATTTTCTCCTCCCCATCTTGCCGGGGGGAGGAGTGAGCGAGCGGCTGCGTGGTGCTTTGTTGCCGGCTGGGCTTAAACCACGACACCAAGGTAGATGATCGAAAAAGAGATGGAGTGGTGGGGCAAATAAGTTGTTTAAACACCTTCATGAGGAATAAATACCTTTTCTTTAATCTAGCGAAGGATTCTACCAGCCAGAACCAGCAGCTAGAATTCAATTCAGGCAGGCGAAATTCAATTCAGAAGGAAAGAATAGGTTTTTCACTGTAAGGCTGATTAACCACTGAAACAACCAATGAAGGGAGCGGTGGTTTCTTTTCCAGCCCTGCTCACATACTGGTCTGGCTTAGATACCATAAGCAGCCACACGTGGATCCAAAATGGGGTGGAATTGGGCTACATGAGGTGAGAGAACATTTCCTGGTGATGGTAACCAGGTGAAGCTCTGCCCTCCGCATTACCACTGGCCAGAGCGGGTGATTGTGTGGTCCCTTTGCTGTTTCAAACACAGACTGGACTTTTTAACTAGAAACATGCAGAGAGGCATTTCAGCAGGTTCTGCTTAGCTACAATTGCATAATGAAGTCCTTTAAGGAGTAAATGTTTCTGTTTAGTTCAATAATAGGGCTTCATTAAGAGCCTTTATAGACCAAAAGGGGAAGAGTAACCCAATCAAAGGTTCCCGATGAAGAGAAAGCAGCAAAGTAGGAAAATCAGAATTTACTACATACCAGGAATATGTGAGCCCATTCCCTGCAATGAAATGAAATGTAGTTTCTTCATTTACTTACAAGGACATTTAGTGCTAATTTGCATAATAAAAACATGTGCACAAAGAAGCATAAGCCCAGGGAGGTGTCAGCATTCCCAGGGATCAGTCCTGGCTCGGAAGGAGCACATCCAGCTTGTTTTATAGACTGCAGGGAGGTAGGTGTGAGGGCCTGGGTGGACGATGGATGCATCTGGAGCATCTGGTGGCTGGGAGAGCGGGAGAAACTGCAGTGTGGTGCTGCAAAGGGACAAGATCCAGCCCTGGCCATGCTCTGAGGAGCCCACTGTGCACATTTTGCACTCTCTGCAGGACCCGCCACATGCCTGGATGCTCCCAGGGCCGAGCTTGAGGTGGATGGCCGCCCAGCTGCAGGTGCTTTAGGAGGAAACGTGCACACAGCTACCGAGCTATCCCTCCCTCTACATGCCTAATCCAAGGGGTGGAGGGACCATGCAAACGATCCCAAATCCCCCAGTGCTTCTCTTGTTGGAAGGCAAAGGGTCATGGACAGAGTCAGAGGACAAATATAGCCCTACGACCTGGCCCTGCTGCACCCCAGGGGAAGACCCCCTCCACTGTGCTTGGTCTTGACCCTCTTTCTTTACGAGCTGCATCTGCTAGTGGAGAAGGGTGGCTGGCAAAGCCTGCAAAGGAATCCTTGAAGACAGTGGTCTCTGCAGCTTATCTTCTCCTGGCCATTGGAGATGTGCAGTCCCAGCTCTCTTCAAGACACAGCATGATCCCTATGTCATGCCAGCCAACACAAGGACCTGGCAGTCCCGGGAAAGGAGACCTTTCTTTCATGGAAGAGAACAGAGTAAAAATAAAATATGCCCAACAATGAAATGTTTCCATCACAGTAAACTGTGGGACAAAGTTTGCCATTGGAAAGGACCTCCTAGGCTGCTGCAGTCACTCATCCACAAGAACCAAAGCCTCTAATCCCATTAAGAAACTTATCTTTCCTGATGGACAAAAAAGCTTACTCCCATCAAACATCTATTCTGATGGAAATCTTTATACCAGAACTCTTTCTGTCTCACAAAGGGCCAGGGTGCAATCTAAGCCTTTGATGTTGTGTTTGGAGTATAATGAAAGGCATTAATTTGAATAGAATTATTGAAATGGCATGTCTGTTTCTGCTATTAATAGAAAAGAGTCTTAAAACAATGAGCAGCAGAGATGGGGTCTATTGCAGCAAACAGGAACAAAGGCAGAGCATTTTGCTTTGGTTGTTGTATTACGGGAATGGCCTGAGGTCTCTAATGTGCTAGGCTCTGTACAGAGCAGAAACTACAAACCTTGCAGGAGGCTATAAGAGAAAATCTTGGGATCTGGGCTCTGTCTGCAGATCTCCTATGACTCAAGAGCTGCAGGGCATTAAACGAAGCTGACACAGAACAGATTCAAAACAAATCAGAGGTGACAGGTCTTCATTTAGCTGGGGAACTCCTTGCCAGAGGACGCTGTGGCTGCTAAAAGTTTGCCTGGGTCCAAGGGGAGATTGAATGAGCTCATGAAAGACAAATCCACTGAGGATCAAGCCTGTAAGTCTCTAATATTTGTACCCTGGGAAGAGTGCGGGAGGGGAGCATCATACCTGCTTACCATGACGCATCCACTTTTATGAGGATGCTGAGATATCTCGGCTTTGATCTGACTTAATAAAGTTGTTCTGATAGTCTTGAGTTCTTCTGATCCCTGTATGTAAAGAAGTATTTGTATTTTTATATCTGTGCAGCATTGCATAATAAGCTGAAAATCATAAAAGTGGGTGGATACTGCGGCAGAAAAAAACCCAAACAACCCTTCCCAGGGGCTTGAATTTCTAATGAATTGTCTCTTCACCTTTTCTGTTTGCTTCCCAGGAACAGGCTGGCAAAACGACTCAGTGACCGCTGCTTATATGCTGGTGTAACCTGGGAGCAGACCTGGCAAGGCGGTATGAAGCAGCATGGGCTTACCTATGCTGGTTCCCCAAGGAACTCCCAGTGGGAAATATCTTGAGGAAAGCTGCCTGCATGAGGTGAAATGAGATACTTCCTCTGTGGGCCAGGAGGAGACCAAGAGCCTCTGGGGAGAGATGGCAGAAACATGTCCTTACCACAGGGTACAACATTGAGCCCAATGGAAGAAGACAAGAAGTACCCTCAAGAAGAAACTACCTAGTGGTAGATGCTACAAATCCCACTGATGTCCTCAGTAGCTGTTTCCATGAGGGAAGGATCACAGGGAGGGATGTGAGGTTATTCCCTGCCTTGCCAGGGGCTTTCTGCAACTCCCTGGCTGGGATAAACTCTTCATCTGTATCCACTAACTTCACCTGTGGAGCTGGTTCGATGGTCACAGTGTGACGCTAGTCCTAGACATAGCTTTGGTAAGAGGCTAAGGGCATCAATGGCAGTGTGGACCTTGGGGACCAGCTGCAGGAAGACTCTGGAGAAAGCCCATCTACTCTGGGATGCCCTTCCCCAGTGTTTCCTCCTGCCCTCCACCATGCACGATGCAAGAAGACCTGTCTCGCACAGCTGCTAAGAGGCCTTCGCACAGCTTTGCTTATTCCCCAAGGCACCAACACTCAGGCTAGCAATGTCCTCTCCCCCTCTGCTCCTCTGTGGCCCTGGCTTGCAGTGCACACTGTTGGAGTTTGAAAACATGCACATGCACAGGTCCTGCAGGGCTTTGGCTGAAAGTAATCAAGGGTGGAAACGACCCAGGGGACAGCCAGAAAGGAGAGAAACCAGCAGTGGGTTTGCAGAGCAGAGGAGCAAGCAACCGGGATGGGAGGCTAGTTAAAATTAAAGCTGTGAGATGGGGCAGACCAGAAGCAGCTGAGACCAGGAGGCAGCATTGCAATTTCTGATCTTTGCTGCTCTGGTTTTAATTACATGGCAAAGCCTCCTGTAACATTCCCATCCTTCTCATTCATCGTGCTGGAGTTTCTTTCCTGTTAATCACCGCAGCTGAAGCCAGTGCAACATTTTACCTTCCCCAGCCTGGGAGAACAAGACTGAAGATTTGCATCTAGGCTACAACGGGAATGGGCAGCTTGGCAGACAGCGCCGTTGTGTGTTGCTGCCGTTATGTGTGTGTACCGCAACGAGGAGTCTGCTCTATATCAGTGCCACTGAGCTTTCTGCAGGAGCTGGCCGCGCCGGGCAGCCATCCCACTGGCCGTGCTGTGTGAGTTAATGCAGCCACTCCGGTCCCTGCGGGAGGGTGCTGGATCCGCCTGTGGGCCAGAAATCAGCAGACTGGTGGCCACTGTATAACGTTTACCGCCTGGGGAGATGCTGCAGTAGCAGAACATATTTCTTCTCCACTCTTTAGTGGTAACACAGCCCAGACCCCCTGCTTGAAAACCCTGAGCTGCTATCACTGCTGCATCACTACTACTTTTGCATGCTACTGCAGAGTGGTGCTAGCTAGATTATCTAGCAATGTGAGCAACTTAGGGCATGTCTATATGTATTCAAGAGCATAAAACAAACTCCAGTGCTGTGTGCAGGAGGGTCAGCTGGGAAGCTGGAAGCAGGAGACCTGCCCTAGCTTGCCGTGGCCCAAAGCTGGTTAGCCCTGTGGTGCGTCTCCTGCAAGGATGCAGCCTCCAGCTCCAGAATGAGCCCCGCCGCGTTATCCCTGGGACCTGCTGTGTGCAAGGCATGCTCCATCCATGAAGCACTCTGCAGCCAAATGTGGCCCCGACATGCATTTCCTTTAGTGTTGCATTTAATTCACCCCCAGCCACTGCCTTATCCCCTCTGTCTCACATGGCTGCCCCTGAAGCAGGGCTCTGCGACGCTTTTTTGGGGGCTGTGTGGGCTGACATAAAACAGATACAGAAGCTCGCTGTACCTGAAGAACTTGGAAGCTGTAAACTTTTCCCTGCTTACTAGACTAGCTGGTTGGTTGCTGGGTTTTCACATACACTTTCAGAAGCCTGGTCTCCCATGAACACCAGCAGAGAGGACTGAAAACCAGTGTAAAATGGCAAAGCCAATGAAGCTTTTAATGGAGTCAAACTGAGCATCTATAGCTAAGGTAGACACAAATATGATACCAAGGATGCATTTAAAGGGTTGCTTCTTTGCTCATGATCAAAGGGAGCTGCAATGAGGAGACATTTCTCCAGCCTTCCTTCTTTCCTTTTCTTACTCTTCCCTGAAACTCATCTTTGTTGAGGAAATGGCAAGACCTGCATTAGGTCGGAGAAACAAAGCACATCACACAACGCTTGGGACAGGACCAGCAGCAGGCAAAGGTCCGTACTATAACCCAGGCACAGGTTCTTTACAGGCTGGCAACTCTGCTGGGTGCTAATTGCTGCTGCACCGGTCTGGAAGCAGCAGCGCTGGCGTCTCTGAGTCGGCACCAGCATGGCCCCACAGCAGCCCCCGCTCCACCTCTACTTGGCATTGCTCACCACCTCGCTCCTCTCTGCCCTTTGGTAAATCTGTCCTGCGCATTTGGAAATGATGAAATAAAGCTCCCAAAATGAAGAGGCTTTGAGCAGGTGTTGGATCTATTGATTCGTCTGCTGGCCTTTCAGTCGGCGGGGTTTGCATCTTCAAGTTCAGCCATGAAATCACAAGGGCTATAAATAAAACAAACAGGCTGAGATTTTTCACAAGACTCCAGTCGCTAGCAGCTTTAAGAAAACAAAGTACCAAGTAGTACAAAAGTCCCCAGGATGTACACCAAGTGAGTCAGGCTGCAGTCCACAAACCCTTCTCTTACCAGCCATGTGGGTGAACACATCTCTCACCATCTCCTCTGCCTCCAGCGGCTCTTTCTCCTCTCTCTGCACCATTTCCCCAGACACGTTTGCACAACTGGTTGTGAGGCCAGGTGATGAACTGGAGCTGATCTGGCTTAAATATAGGTGCACGTGCATATTTCCGTATTTCGATATATATACCTATACAGGCAGCTTGGTTTCTGTCAGTTCCCTGACTGGGGTTGTCATGTGGCTTCAGAAAAAGAGGATGCTTTCCCATCATTTCCACCATTTGCCATGAACAACCACTGTGATCTGTCTAGCCTGCCCTTAAATCACTTAAGCAGCAAGTACTCTGACATTATCCTATGGAGAGGGTTCGATAGCCAAAACCAGCTCTCTCTGAGAGCACTGCTGCCTAATCTTCAGCATAAATTTCCTTTCCCCTCTGCTTTGTGCAAGAGAGCTGTGGTAAAACAGGTGTTTTATTTGAGGCAGATCTTTTAGACAAACCCTCCTGGAGTTAAATACAGCAGTTGCTGTGCAAAAGCAGCTCACTGCAGGGCCAGAGGCTGAAGAGGGGGAACCCAGGGTGAGCTTCCCGTGGTGGCAGGGGGCTGCCGAGCTAGCGGAGCCGGCAGTGCACGGTGGGGGAGCAAGCTGGCATCCCCAAGGACTCTTGTGAAAAAGGGAAGACAAATGAGTGCAAGGAGACAAAGCTCAGCAGAATGATCTATGGCAAGGCTGGAAAGTGATGTTAATGGCAAGGAACAGAGTTTCATGCCAGGAGTCGGAAGGCGATGGGGGACCACCAAGAGGTGCTGAAGGTCTCCTCATTTAAGATCCCTTTTCCATTGCCAAAATTATTACTAAGAGACAGGTGTGTGTGAACATTTTGGCTGAAGATCCGGGGGTGTCGTGTTCTTGTTCCTGCTGCTAGCTGCTCCCTTGTGTGCATTTTATGAGGCTGAGCCCCCAGAGCAGGTTGCTTTGACTCGCCGAGGCACCGTGTGCCAGCTGAGCTGTGGTAACTCAGGGTGGTGCAGCTGGAGGTGACGGCTGAGCCCAAAGCAGCTGTTTGGCTGCGAGGGGGTTAAAAACCTCAGCCAAGAACAAAACAGCTGCTTTCTCCTACCTGCTGGCACTGACAGTCCACACTGTGAAAGCCGCCCCATGACAAAAGTGCTTATGCTAAAATTGCCTGTACTGCTCAAGGCGAGAAAAGGTGGGGGGTCAGTACACTGTGAACTGTGTGCGCCACTGCTTGGCATATTACTTACATCTGGGACTCCATCTCCCTTCTGCAAAACAGGAGTTTGCAGTTGAACTTCCTTCTCCCCAGCCTTTGCAAGCTCAGTGCTATGTATGTGATACATACACAACCAGGGGTCCTGCATCTAGGTGGGCCGGCTCTCCTGGTACTCACATTGGGCTGGAGGCAGTGGGGCTTGGAGCTGCAGCTGGGTGGATTCTCTGTTGGCTAGTACGGTGTGAGCACCACTGCCACACCATGGGGCCTTTCTGTCAGCAGGAACATTAACAGGATTTCCTCTCCTCCACCTGGTGCCCACTGCAATATCCCAGAGGCTTCTCACTCTTCACATGCCTCTCTCCTGTCAAATGGGTTGAAACTGGTCTGCATGCTCCAAAATGGAGAGGGGAGGCACGGCAGCCCCCCGTGCACATCTGCACAGAGGCAGTGCTTGAGCAGATGCCTGTCCGTGAGGAAACTGGACAAGGAGAGCACGGTGTGCCTCAGCCCAGGGAGCTGGTGTCCCCTGGGGGAGTGAAACTTGGCAGGGAAGGTACAAGGACAATTCAGCAAGGCAGGTGGTAAAATGTAATTTCAGATCCCATGCAGGCAAGGGAAGAGAAAAAAGAGACTGAGAAGACTGAGTTATTTGCTAGTTTGGAATGCTTAATTTTTCATCTTCTCTGAAGCATTTGCATAATCTTTTTTTTGGTGTGGTTTTTTTGTTTTGTTTCAGTTTTTTGCTTGGGAATTTTTCTTTAAATGAAACCTTTCTTGTCTGTGCTACCTTGGCAGCCTCTGTTTGAGCACCAGCAAAACATTCTGTGTTTACTGTCATCAGAAAACACTAGCTCCTGGGAGCCTCGCAATGCAACTACAACCAAAGTCTTGGAAGGGGAAGAAGCTGGGGACAGGGAGGTCACCAGTCTGGCTGGAGCCACCATCCCCACAGAGCAAATCCTTCCTGCACCCAGCCCCAGCTCCCAGTGCAGTAGCCTGCACATATCCGCAGCCTTTTTCATCCCTGCAGGGCCATTGTGGGTCCCTTTGGCTTTCAAGCCCATGGCTCTGAGTTCAGGCAGGGGATGGTGCCCAGTGTCATGCGGGTGGAGGTGTGCTAGGCGGAGCCAAATCTTGCTGGTCTTTGGCTCATTCAGTATGTCTCCTGATCAGAAAGTACTAAAGCCCGGAAACTGTGAGTGAAGGCTCTGCCAGACTGTTTCAACTACTTATTGAGATCCCTTGCTAAGCCCCTTCGGCACATCGTCAGGCTGAGAGACACAAGCATCACTGAAAAAAATGGAGACATTTCCTTTAGAAATTTTGCTGAAACCCAACATTCAGCCTTCTCTGCAAGAAAATGTGATTAAACATCCCCTCTTTAGCTTGGAAACATTTGCCAAGTTTAATCTGAAAGTTCATTACACCTTCTCCCCACATACGTTTTCCAATGAATAAACTATTTATCTCCCCCCCGTGCAAAAAAAAAAAAAAAATCTATCTCTTGCTGTAACACCAGACCGTGGTGCTTGTGTTTGCATACAGAGCCAGACGTGCTCTGAGCCTCTCCGTTTCCCTGCATGTCCATAACTGTGCTGGAAATCTCCAGACGACGGGCTTTCAATCACCTCCTGGGGAAGGGAGAGGCCACTCCCAAAGGGAAAACTGGGTTAAATCATGAAAAAAAAACCGCAACCCAAAAACTCTTGGAAAAAAAAAGAGCTATCTTCTAGCTCACTGGTTGCCTTGAAGAACCAGGGAAGCGATCCTTGATGGCTAGCACAGAGCTATCCAACTGCTTCAAGTCCTGATCTCCCCAACCCTCCTCCTGATGGGGAATATTTATTCTGTGTTGACAGAAGTGTGCTCCAGGGTGGGAGCTATTATTAATTATATGACAAACACATCCTTGGGCAGTGATTTGCATGTGGCCTTACATCAAACAACTCAAGGTCCTATAAAAGAGGAGCGGAGTCCGTTCCTGCTCCCTGCTGCATATTGAATGAATCCAGGCATGATATTTGACTGCTGTGACCTTCAGGAAGGTCTGAGCGTGTTTCCAGCCCCTGCACACCCACACAGGTGACTGGCTTTGTGGATGCAGCTGGCATGGACCTGGCAGCCTGTCCTGATGGGGCTGTTCAAATAGTTTGGAGAACCTCTTGTGAAATACTCACGGGGGGTGCAAAGGCACACGGTGTCACAACCTACAGGCTGCCTCCTTAAACCAGCATTATATTTACAGCTTTATCATCTGCAAAGAGCAGCTGGTGCCTCATCCCGCTGCATACTCCGCACTGTGACTCTCTAACTTGCAGGCTGATTTATAGAGTGTGTCTTGCTTTTCTCAGTAAAAATTATAAACGGCACAAAAAAAAAAGAAAAAGAAAAGTGACTGAGTCTCTTCACTTCAGGCTCTGCCATCATAACTGACAGGTAAAAGGGCAGATGGGAAAATACCTGCTGAGAATGAAGGAAGATCTACTAAACAGAGATCTATCTCAATTCCCCATGAGGTTATCAATGCCTTGGTGATCGGAGTATGAAAATAACATATTGTCAGAGCCAGGTGTCAGCAGAGGAATAGCCCAGCTATACAGGGCCTTGTAAAGCAACAAATCTGGGGTGTTTGGAGTGGCCCAGCCAAGGGATATCTGATCCCAGAGCTGTCTCTTATTTTGCTTATCCATTTCATTACCTATGGTTGCCTTTCACTGCCAGAAGACAAGGAAACAGCACCGTGAAATCCTCTGGCTCAAGGGGATCGGCTTGGAGATGTTCAGGAAATCTTATGATTTTTCCCCCCATCCAAAAAATAAATAAATTCTGATTTCTCAAAACCAAAACTTGCCTTGGGAAATGGTTGGGATTGATGGATTTCCCAACTCTAAAAGTAATTGTTCCCAATACCTTTTGGAACTGTAAAACTAAGGATCTCTGACTTCTTTCAGTGCTCAGTTAGAAATGCAACCCCAGGGTAACAGAAATGTTTGAGGCAAGAGCAGAGCAGTCGGCAATGACAGGAGTGAAATACTTCCATTGTGCCAAACCAGTCTTGAAGGATTATTATTCCTGTTCTAGCCCAGTCTGGAACAGACATTTTGTTTGTTTTCTTCCCTGCCCCCCCCCCCCCCCCCCAATCTTAAAAATGTTCACAGCGTGGGAAAATAGCTCTGGGACAGGCTCCTGTTCTGCCAGAATCCCATTATCTGTGTGGGGACTGCATGGATATGCTACCGGTAGGAAACCATCGAGGGTAAAGGATCGAGGTACAGAGAGTGGCCTTGTTAGGGAGGAGTTCCCCATGCCCTAATGACGTGAAACTTGGGAAACCCCTGACTGAAGCAGGAGAGAGGGAAAATGAGCATATGCATTAAACCAAGTATGTCTTCTTCTGAATGGTCCAGCACTGGGCTAAACCTTACTGATTTGAAGATAGGTATAAACCATTTGTGTGGAGTGTCTGAGGGGAATCCTTTTCAAATGTCCATCACCCAAAAATGAGAACTCAGTGGCTTCTCGTACCCCTATTTTCCTTAAACTCCTTGCTTCCGAAATCAATATTTGCTGGTCTTTTGTTTTGCTTTCAGGTTTCCCTGAGCTCCTCTCCATAAGCTGGTATTCAGGACCTACATCCCCATCTCCCTGAAGGAATTCTTTTTCGCAGGGAAAGTGTGCAGCTCTTGCTAGTGCACTGCCCTGCCCCTCCATTAGGACACAGTCCTGGCAATTCTGGGAACACCGCAGGGCGGGATGCAAGGTGAGTCTTAGCTGCAGCCGATGGGGGCCTTCCCATCAGTTACAGCCAGAAATGAATGAAGTTTGTCCAGGCATAGTTATCAGACACCTTACCCAGTAAGGGCAGAGTGCTGCAGAAATAACCCTTAGGTCATGGGGTCTTTATCTTTTCCTCGCTTGATGCAGAAAAGCCCAAGTCATATGGGAATCTCATTTCCTGGTGATCCTGAGACAGAGTCCACCAAGGATGGAAACAATTTAAAGGAGGTTGCAGAACAAAAAGGAGGGAAATGAGGGGAAGATATTGCCTGATGGTATGAGCACTCTGGAAATCCCAGTATCAGGTGATGGAGTAGAAAGGGGAGGTTGAAACGTGGAGAGCAGAAAGAGAAAAATCTGAGGATGAAAGAGAACAGCAGCTGCCGATACAGTGTGGCTTTGATGGAGAAAGGATATACACAGCTGCCAAGTTTTTTTTCCACCTTCATGTGTGACAATTCATGTGAATTATTTAATGAGCGGATTTACATATTTTCAAATAATTTGCAGTTTCCCCTTCCATTGCTTCTCATACCGTTGCTGTTGCCGGAAGCTGCTGCTAATCTTGGAGCTCTTTTTGTGTAAGGTTTTATAAGAGATGCTTGCTAAGACACTGTTGCTCCTTCCAGAAACATACCAGGAGGGGGAAAGTCCCAGGAAAGGGATGGGATTTCTCTTAGGACCCACACCAACATCCCATTTCCCAGGGAAAACACAATCTTTTGCAGACTCCATGCTCCTTTCCACCTAGGGTGGGAGGAAGCTGAAGGTGAGCTTGCAATGGCATGAGGACCAGAGGAGTTAAAGCTTAGGGAGAGGTCAGGAGACTGTATCCTCTGCAGAGTGGCACACAAAAAAAAAATTGTGGTGTATTAACAAAGGCTGGGGATGGTTTTCTATAAATAAGTGTGGAGAGTAAGCACCATGGAGGGAGGAGAGCTATTTCAGCCAAAGGACAGTGCTGGCATGAGAACAAATGTATATAAACTGGCCATGAATAAACTGGGCTGGGAATTAGTTGAAGGCTTCGAAGCATTAGAGCAATTGGGTTTGGAGCAGCCGTCCAGTAGGAGCCATGGGGGCAGAAATCCAAATAGCTTTTAAGAGAGAGCAGATTCCAGCTCTGAAAGGGCGTTGTGATGTGTTGCTGCAACAGCAGGGATTGGATTTGGCAAGTCTGGAAGTCCCTGCCAGCCCCACGTTCTTGTGTTTCAAGTATTTGGGAGGTTTGACTTCTTTTTTGCAGATAAATATGGCTTTGTGAGCAAAAGCAAATAAACTGCTGCTGGAAAAATTTATTTGAGCATTTTTCAAGATATTTTAAGACAAAAAGATTTGAAAACAGAAGTTGAAAAGCCAGCTCTCACCTCCCTCTTGGTGCTGTGACAGCCTGGGGTGTCCTGTCCAGATGGGAGAAACTGAGAAATGAGGGCATATTGAAATGTCACCAACCTGTGGGCTGAAAGGGGGCATGGAGATGAGGCATCTTGCAGTCAATGCCTGCTGGGTTGCAGAGGAGTCGCCCAGTCTTACACAGGAAAAGTGTCCCACCAGGGGTTACTCGATGGTGGAAAGGATTGAGTTGAATTTCTGTACCAAATTCCTCTTCACCGGTGTCTTGACAGCCCTCTTATCAGAGGCTCTGGTTCATGTCCCAAACCAGCAGCTGATCTCCTGTCCTGCCCCAGGCCATTTTTTTATTTGCTAGTTCCCACTAAGATGTGGCCCAGCTCAGCTCTGAGCACAAGCTGACTTCTGCACAGGGATGTGGAGATGTCCCCCACAGCCCACACCATGGCCAACAGCAAAGTCTAAGGAAGATAACACGGAGAAGACAACTCTTCCAGACATCCCAAACCAATACTGACATCCTTGTAGCTAACAATCACAATAAATCCACCCCCACACACATTTCATATAATTTATTCTTGGACCCATGTAAATGTTTCATGTCAACAATATCATGCAGTTTGTGGATGAACAACCCCATGCACCAATATATGCTGGAGGCCACCCAACTGGAAAGCAGCTTGGCAGAAAAGGCCTTGGGGTCCTGGTCGACACCCAGTTGGCCACAAGCAAGAAATGTGCCCTTGCCACAAAGAAGACCAATGGTATCCTGGGCTGCGTTAGGCAAAGTATTGCCAGCAGGTTGAGGGAGCTGATCCTTCCCCTCTGCTCAGCACTGGTGAGGCCACAGCTGGAGTGCTGTGTCCAGTTGTGGGCTCCCCAGTACAAGAGAGACATGGATGTACTGGAGAGTCCAACAAAGGACCACAAGGATGATGAAGGGACTGGAGCATCTCTCGTATGAGGAAATGCTGAGAGAGCTGGGACAGTTCAGCCTGGAGAAGAGAAGACTGGGAGAGGATCTGAAGGGAGGGTGTAAAGCAGATGGAGCCAGGCTCTTTCCAGTGGTGCCCAGTGACAGGACCAGAGGCAATGGACACAAACTGGAACACAGGAGGTTCCCTCTGAAACATCAGGAAACACTATTTTACTGTGAGGGTGACCACGCACTGGAACAGGTTGCCTAGAGAGGAGTGCTCATCCTCTGAGATATTCAAAAGCCACCTGGACACAGTCCTGGGCAGCCTGCTCTAGGTGGTCCTGCTTGGGCAGAGAGGTTGGACAAGATGACATCCAGAGATCCCTGCCAGCCTTAGTCAGCCTGTGATTCTGTGTAAGCAGTTCCACAGGCAAGTGATGTGTTGTTTAAAAAGATCTACTTTATTTCCAATCTGCTACCTGCAGTTTTCATTTGATGCCTCCTAATTCTTCCATTGCAAGGAACAGAAAACAGCTGACTACTTTCCATGCCTTCCTTCCACCTCACAATCTTGCAGACCTTTCTTACACCTTGGTTATCAGTTCGCCAAATCCTAGTCTTAGCTTATTTGGTTGTTCTTCACACAGCTGCAGTTCTAGTGCTTCGCTTGTTATTTTTGCCTTTCTCCAAACCTTTCCCAAAACTACTCACATTGGGGGAGCATCATGGCACTAGGAAGTCGCAGCCCACAAGCAGCAGAAGACACATATGATGAATTTATAGGCCCCAGACATATATAGAAGATGAATTTGAGGTCATGGAGACCAGACAGGAGCAGTATTGACTAGCACGCTGATGGACCAACAGACAGCTTTGAGATGCTGAGTCTACCTGGTTCCACCAGGAGGATGACCCTCATGGAGGAGCTCCAGATGGACCTCCTAAACTAGTCCTAAAGCTGTATCTCCTCACCCATGTGAGATGGCCAAACCCCATTAAACTGCCTGTCCCTTTGGGGCCAGAGAGGGACCTGTCCAAATTCACCTCTAATAGACCCTGAGCTTGATGTAATTGGAGTTCAACAGCCACTCCTTGTGGTGAAAGGGCTGGAATCTGTTACTAAGGTATTCCATGGCTCTCCTACGCCTCTCCTCCTCTCCTTCCATCGGTGAAGCTCTCTTTGTTTGGACCCATCAGTTCCTGGCATGTGAATGGAGAAACAGCAATTGCCAGGAGTGCTGAAGCACTGTAATTTAGCTCCTGGTTGCTGGGCAGCAATTTAAACCACTGTAATTTCAGGGGACACATAGAGGAACACTTCTCTAATTGAGCCTTTTCGCTCCAGTCATTCAAGGATGCTTATACAGAGGACTGTATTATACTGTCTATTACTGACTATAGTCACTTATACAGAGTGACTATATAGAGTCACTATAGGAAACATCAATATGAGAAGTCACTGGGAAGGGACAAGACAGAGTCCAAGCTGCCCACAAACTGACTGCAAATTTCAGTTCAGCAACAGCATTTCATAAAATCAACCTCCTTTAACACATTTTTGAGAGTTGCTGGTTTAAAAAAAAAAGTGGGAGGACACACACAAGAAAATTAGCAATAGCAATTCTGTTGTCTCCCTTGCAAGGTGTTTTCGGGTTCATGGAGATGTGGGAAAGGAAATATGAGGCAGCCAAAGGTGACTAGGAGCTCCTTGCCTCTAATGAAGCACAGGGTGAAGCCACAGCTCCTCGCCCCAACTTATGGTTAGAGGAACCCATGTTGTGGGAGCCCAGAGGGGTAGCTTTGGGGCAGGGCTGTGTCCCACCCCCCATGTCCACCACCCTGAGACCACTTTTCCTTTGAGTCTGTGGGAGCAGAGGGGAGTAGGACGTGTGCCCCGGAGTAGGACTTGTGCCCACGCCTCAGACCATACCACTTGTCCTTCCTCATTAATGCCAGCCCTGTTTCCTTGCACTCCCCTCACGGCTCTGACCCCTGATATTCCTTCTTCTCGCCCCAGCTTCTGAAAAGGCTAATTAAGAACAGTGGTCCATCAGTCCCCATCTGGGACCAGTCCAACCCAGTTTGCAGGTGAAAGTCTTTTCAGTATTCATCAAGCTTCATTCTCTGGCGCTTGGTGACAATTTTATCTTCCTCTGGGGACACAAAAGAAAGAGAGATGATGTTGCTGTAAAGAGATGCTAATCGCGCTATGGGGATCTCCTGAAGAAATCGCAGAGCTCTTTGTTGCGGGATGCTGGGTCTCGTTGTCCTCGGCTCTTTGTTTCGCCTCTGATTTCTGTAAGATGCTGCACGGGCAGGAAGGGAGGGTAGAATTTATAAAGATATTGAAGGGCAAGGGAAGGACAGTGCTTAATATTGCATTGCAGAGATTGTTACAAGCTGGTTTGAATTGGGTCTGCCTTTTTATTGCACATGTGTGCAGTGCCAGGCTGACGGGGACGGGGATGGGGATCTGCTCTCACCCCACATCAGTGGGGTGACTACTTTTGTCACTTTTACTGTTATGATTTCTGGTTTCTTTCTGGCTTGCCAAGAGCTGCAAATGGATCAGATGGACCTCTGAACGTCTGGGAGGCTCTGGCTGTACATCTGCATTTCCTCGTCTGGAGTTTGAGAGGAGCTCAGGGAGTCTCTGGAGGAACATGTGGAGCCAGGCGTGGAAGGAAGATGCTTCTGGATTGACGGTGGCTGGTAGCTTCAGGTGAGTGGGTTTCTTGCAACACTGCCAGCAGCAGACACCACCTCCTAAAGGCAAAACCCACGGGCCATGTGCTCCTCCTCCAATGCAGTGTGCACAGCCTGAGGGCAGTCTTTTGCAGTCTGTAGCTAGGTATGTCCAAGATCTGCTTTTCTGCTCCCAAATGTAGCCTAAGAAATAGCTCATCTTCTGCTTGGGTCTTGGTTGCAGGGGACAACAACCAGCTGGACTGTAGGTTGCTGGTGGAAACCAAGTACTGTGCCTGTGGTCCCTTTGAGGGTTGCCTTGCTATGTCCATCAACAGTGACTTCTTCAGGTCCTTCACCGTCCCCACAAGTGAAGCTGCACATGCCTGGACTTGCCTTGCAACTTGGTCCCCTGCCTGAGGAATACATCTTACCTCTTAGCCATTCTGGCATGTCCTGACAATGCCAGCCCTCTGCAAAGCCTTTTGGCTATGGTGGCCAGGGTGCACACCATATCCCAGGGGTGTCCCCAGCACGCTCCATGGACTGGCAGCTTCGATACCTGAGGAGGTCTTCAAAGAGTTAACTTCCCTCCAGATACTCTCAGCAGCTCCCTGAGCGCAGTGACTTGAAACAGAGGCCAGCTGTACTGCAACACAGCAAAGACTGGAGCAAACCATATGCTTCTGCACAAGAATAACAGCATCATTAAAATCCTGAACCAAGAACTCAAAGGAGCATTTGAAGAGTAGATAGCAGCGGGTCCTGAATCCTGTCAGCTTCTCTTCCCCTTGAATCCTTTGCATGGGCTGAATGTGAAAGCAAAATGTATACTCAATCACAGCAACCCACTTCTTTCCTCCTCAAGTGACTCTCCAGGCATATGCCCACCTCAGGAGCGAGCTGTAGTCTATAACAGCAGGGAGACAGAGGTGAACAAACAGGTGAAACAACAGAGGGAGAAAGAGTATGGGGTGAGAGAGAGACAGACCCTCATCACTGCTTAAACTTTGCTTATTTACAGCAGCAGCATACATATGAAGATCTATAGCACTTACACCCAAATAAATCCTCCTCTGGAGACAGGTGGCAGATTTCCCCTTCCATTATTTACAGCCACTTCTCAGTGAAAACTGCAAGCTGTAAAATGCCCATACAGTGTTGGAGAGATTTATAGTCCTCCTGTATTTCACACACTGCCTTGCCCTGCCGTGCTGCCTTTGGGGAGACATGGCAAATGGACTCCAAGGTGTTTGACAAAGATGAAGACTCATTTATTACTTGACGCTTTGGAGAGAAATATTTGTACGCAGCAGCCTACATGGGTGGCAAAGGTTAATCCTCTCCTCTCCTGTCAATTCAGCTTTTTATGAGTGAGGGGAAAGCAATGAGTTGGGGAGGAGAGGAGTGAGGGAGGAGAGTCACTGATCAGCACCAGTGACCCGTGTCACCCTGCGCCCTTGACCAGTGCCAGAAGAGATGGGGGACTTCACTCTGCCATTGACCCATCACCCAACCAAGCTTGATCTCAGCTTTTTCTTGCACAGATCTTGGTCCTACAGGAGGGGGACTGATGTCTGCACTTCTCTGCAGCAGATGGGATTTCATGAACCCTGCTATTAGAGGAGTCTTTTGGCTTGCAGGTCAAAAGCATCCATGACACCCACCACCCTGAAATCCCAGTGTGACGTGCCTGACTCCCTCTGGAACAGTGGGGCATAGGAGCACAAGGGCTTTTGGCAAACTGGGCTTCAGAGTGTCTTAGCCTAGGTTGGGTCCCTACAAATACGTCTCCTTGTCCTTCTCTGCTGGCAGTGCCAACGGTACTGCTACCTCATCTCTAAAGGTCATACCTGTGAATGGGGTTGAGGCAGAGAGCCAGCGTGGTGCCAGCAGGCTGCTAACACGCTGCCTTCTCTGGATATAGACAAAGATCTTCAATCTCCGGGGCTGTCGATAGAGAGCTTTTCAGCAGCACTAAATTCTTGCAAAAACTCAAACATGAAAACATAAAAATAAAAACACGGTGTAAAAAACACACGATAAAAATATAATACCAAATATATCACTTAACTAAAACCGCTGACCCAGCGGCTTTGATGTTAATGCATTGTCTGTAACAACGTGGCGTTCCAGCTGAATACTAACTGGCTGCAGAGCCTGAGCCCAGCCTTGCTTCAGAGGTTTCTGATTTTACTACCCTGATTTCTGCAGTCAGTCTTCCTCTCCTGGAGTTTATTCGATCTCCTCCCTTGCCATGATCAACTAAGAGCTGTTTTCACTTTCTCCCCAGTGTTAATTAAAGCTGGGGTGGAGTAACCCCCAGAAGACTTCTCAGAGGAGGAGGAGGAAGAGGAAAACTGAGCCCAGCACGACGGCAGGGTTCGATCAGTGGAGAGCTGTGTTAACAAGAGCCCTATAGATGTGAGAGGGATGAACAGTCAGTGGGGAAGGCAGGAACAGATGGTACCCAGCTACACGCAGCACGGCTCCCGGGGTCTGCAGGACATGCAGAAGCTCCTGCTTACTGCACGAGCTGCCTCGTGCCTAATGACAGCACCAGTCACAGCCTCTGCAGAGCCATCTCTACCTGTTCTTGTACGCACGGCAAGGAGATACCCAAGAGGGGATCTCTCCTGCTCCAGCCCTCGCATGCTGCTAGCATGGAGCCAGCCAGAAGTCATTGACCCCTCTTTGATGGCAAGATATAAGGGTGTTCCAGTGCAGACCTGATGTAAGAGTGGCAGCTCTGTGCAGTTATTCAGCGCCCAGGGGCAGGAGAAAGGCTGAGTGAAAGTCTGGCATGAAGCAAGACAGAATAGGAGTCTCCAGTTGGGGACAGTTTTGAACTGTGATGCCTGGAGGCACAACCTTTGTCCCACACCGGGAGATGTACCAGTTACTCCAAAAGATTCAGGTCACTGTTGATGGAGAGCCCGGAGTGGTCCAGCACAGAATTTCAGTCTCGTCTACTGTGGTCACTGCTGACCGCTGCCAGCCAAAGAGTGAGGGAAAGGGATAAGGATGCTCTCTCTACTGGTTAGTCAAGTCCCTGCACTATGGTAGCAGTCGATGGGCAGGAACTCGGGCAGGACACAAACTGAAGGGCTTGACCCTGTAGGCTTTCACTGCAGACAATATAAAGATGCTGTTTCAACTACAGCTAAAAATGCCAGTCCCAGAGGGTGATGGCCCTGGGTGGCCCTGACCCAGCTCACGTTGCTTGCTGAGACAGCAATTGCCAAACAGACAGCTGGGGACAGCTTCCATCCAGAGCCTGTAAATCCACACCGTGAGCAGCTCCAGCCATGCTCTGTCCTTGGATTTCAACAGGTGGACTCAGGTAGAGCAAAGCGATCCAAATTTTCTATTCCTGCAAGGTCATGGTGACCACTCTCTCTTCAAAGGATAGCATCCCATCTGTGCATGGCTGCTTCATGCTGCAGAAGGCAGGTGGTCCCTCTTCTGTCCCTGGCTTAGCCAACATTTACTTCCACGTCCAACTTTCTTCCAAAATACATTTTTATTCTCTAACGTAAATCCTAAGACAAGCATCAAGCAAAGCTGTCGCTATGCTCTGTGGCTGGGCTACAGCTCCCTGGAGCTTCTCCCTTGGCCACTTCCCTACTGCTGGAAGGAGGACATGCCCTTCACTTCTCCAGCCTCCTACCCTTTTCCTGCCTTGGTACAGACAGTAGTGCTCAGCTGAGGCCCATGGTGAGCAGGTGGAGATGTGCTTGCTGTCTTTAATCACATGGCAGAGGATAAGAACAAGGCTGCAGCTGGGACATGTGTTGGCAGCAGTGTGGCCTCTTCCTGGCTCTCTGAGTTTGGATGCCCAGCATGGCTGGCTAGTGGGGAGAGGAAGGCATGGGTTAGCTGAGACAAAGAAAATCTACTCTGAGCTGGCAGAGAAATTGTCCTACTTGACTTACCAGAATGAGAAAGGAAGCTGAGGAGGGGCTGAAGCAGCTGAGGAGGAACCTAAACATTGCGTACAATCTTGATAGTCTACCCTTTTTTTTTTTTTTTTTTGGCAACTTATTCATCATTGCAAATTGCTATTTGCTCTTGCTTTAACCTAGCTCTTGGCCTTAAGTGACCCAACCTACAGCAAGCTTCTCTCCCACATTATGACACAATGTGCTTGAAAAGCTGTGCAAAACCCTTTTGTTCCTCCAGGCACCCCAAAGTGTCTGGTGATGCTGCTGCTTGACAGCAAGGGATATGATGGGGTGTCAGGAGGAGGAGAAATGTTTCCCAGTAATGAGTGGTGAGTAGGGAATTTCCTCCAGTAAGTGGATCTATCGACTCACTGGTGTCAGGGAGTAGGAGAGAGACACCAACAGTCTCCCATCGAGGGTGTGATGCTTGCCTACCTGCCCCTCTCACCCAGTCCTGGATCCAGCACCGCTTCCTGCAGCAGCTCCTGAAGTTGTGATCCCACTGCACAGCCCATGTGCCTCCTACACCTGCGGAAGACTGAGATGATCATCTCCCCTCTGCTCTCTCATGTTCCCTACTCCCATCAGAAGTCCCAGAGGAGCATGATGCTCTGTGGAGGGCTCCAGCTTGCCTTGCCATGCGTTGTCTGCAGTGTCTTGCATTGGAAGCACTCCCTAGTTTTAATTAAGGCTTTGAGGACCCAAGTCAGGCAGAAATAAGAGAAAATGCTAAGAACAGCTAATTTCTTAAACTGCTCTCTGGCACCTTTTGAAACTTACCTCATGTAGCAAATTAAAAATGCTAATAGATGGCCAATAAAAAAAACGCAAAACCCTTTCTTCTCTGTAATTTCAGTGAGCTGAGTGGCTCTGTGCATCAATTAGTGGTGGGAAATGAGATTTTCTCCATTGGGGAAGGACCGAGATGGAGGCATAAACCCACAGGCTGGCTTCTGAAATGGTTGACTCTCCAGAATGTCTTCAGCAAAGGCACACGGGGCCATGCTGAGTTGCCCCTCTCACTTTTGTAACACTTACAGACTTACTACTCCTTGTTACCTTTTGTTTCAAGGCAGACTCCACTCAGATGGAGATGGAGACTTGGAGTAAGCACTGTCCCTTGTTTTTCAGAGGGCTTTGTCTCATCTGGGTACTGCTTTAACAGCAGTAATTAATACAAAATTAGAACAGGCACATGTAGGCACTGCCCTTGTACTGCCTTAAGTTGTCTTTGCAGAGATGCTATCTGTTATGTTCCCCAGCTGCTTGCTAGCAGAACTCATGGCTACAGTGATCTCAGCTTGTGCTAAGCTGGGATCATAGCAGCTTTATGAGTTTAGAGAGCAAGTGGGCTTTGAAGGCCTTGCAGATACTAGGGATAAAAAACGGGAAAACCTGCCTTCTCCCCCATCCACCCTCTGTCACTACAGGTTTGCAAATGAAAAACATATACCTTTTTTTTCTCCAGTCAGAGATTTGAGTACCAGGCTCCTGCTGGCCAAACAAGCACTGTATTAGTCAAGTCCAGAGAGCTTTGGAGGAAAGACGGATATTGATGAATACTGAACGGTTTATCCAAAGCAGGACAGCCACCAGAATAGAAATGGCAATGGACACCAGCTGAATATCCTGTCTCATGCGTACCTGCATAGGATATGAGTGAATCAGAGGAGAGACAGACCTTGGGTCTCCCACTCTTAGGAGACTGCCCAAACATCAGGATGACTGTGAAACGTGAAAAGGTTTGCAATCCATTGGATCTTCCAGGCTATGCATCATTAGTGTGCAATTGCTCCTGGAGCAAGAAGGGGGACTATGCTATTTCTACTCAGCAGCATGACCTTATTCACTTCTCATGCCAATGTTTACACCCTTTTCATTCTTGTCTCCCAGCTGTCTTTTTCCAGAAGTACCTAGCAGTGATCTACATCTTGGAGGCCTTGGCCCAAGACAAGCACTCAGTTAAATATACAGTCCCAGCGTATTGATTTTACAGGTCACCTGGAACACCCGGGAGGTAAAAAGTCCAGGGAGCCTGAGGGAGGTCATGGACAGCATCACAGTCACACAATTTGGCCCATATCCAGTGGCTCTGCACTTAAAAGCTTTCAGCCAACTAAAAGCAGCCTTGGAGCACCAGGAAGGTCTGAATAATAACTCTTGAGCATGGCTAATGAAGCTTCTGGGTTTGATGTATTTCAGCCACATCATGTGTTCCTTCTCCTTCCACTCTCCCATCGCTGCAGCAGAGCAGATGGGAAAGAATGAGAAAATTGCAAGTGGAAGCTTCTACTTTCTCCCTGAAATTGTCTTGACTTTGGAGTCCCTCAAGGGCTACGTGAGTTTGTCGCACGGCAGGCCCGGCCAAATGAACAGTGACACCTTCATAATTGCAGAGGGCAGGGAATGCTGCTTAGCAAGAGCAGGGGGAGACATCAGCGGGTTCCCAGGGGTCCATGACCTGCTCTTTCCATCGTCACAGCAGGAGCAGAGGGAGTGGGGAGATAAGGCAGCATTGGAGACCCCGGAGGAGCAGAGGAGTTTCCGAGCAGCAGCTGGGTTTCAAGCTCAGCTATCACACACCAGGTGCTTCACAGGGTTTGAAGGCTGTTGTGGTCAGGGAGCCTCTCTGTGGTAGCATAGGGCAAGAGAAAATCTGCGTGGCTGGGAAGGCAGGCTGCTCCTTCCACGGGGCAACGTTAATGCAAGGGCCCCAGCTGGTGCCCCAGTTGGGTGCACGCAGATTCACAGGCATTAGTTCCCAGAAGGAAAGGATGAAGCTGTCCAGATTTGGGGTGTTGAATATTTCTTCTCCTCATGGCCAAAAGACAGGACCAACCTCTCTACATCTGAAACCCCCCACATTCAGTGCAGCACACCAAACACAACCCAAGGGCAGATCTCCACAGGAGCAGAGCTAGCTTCCATTGCTGGAGTGCTGCCACGAAGGAGTTTCCCACTGTTTTTTGCAGCTCTGTAGCAATTACACTTTAGGCTCACCACTAGCTCTGTTACATTCACAGATACATAAGGCAGAAGGAAGGGCAGGTCCATAGGTCCAGCTGTGCTCAGTAGAACAGACAGAAAAAACAGCACAAGCATGCAGGACCTTGACGATCTACATGTCAGCAAATGATGGCTGGATGGTGATGGCATTTGCCAGCACTGAGGAGCAGAGCCATGTGCAGTCAAGTCATTTTTTTCAGTGGATGGTTGGAAATCTTGTGAAAGCGGTGTCGTTATGGTTGTTTTTGAAGATTCACCTTCATTCACTCTGCGACATGGTGCTCTGTCCAGGCTCTGAGCGCTTCGCAGTGGTAGCTGGTGTCTAAATGCTTGCCTTATTTCAGGTCACTTGCAGACAGAAACTGTCTCAGGAGAGGCTGATTTTGATTTCTAGAGTTTCAGCTTTTCTTCTGTCACTACTCTCCAACCCTACACAGCAGCGCAGGTGTCACAGCCACAAGGGCTGTTTTGCCTAGCTAGGCACCCTGGCTAGGACAAGCTTGTATGGTGCTTATCATGCTTTCTCTTTCCTCTTCTGGGGGTCACTGCCTGAAACTCCTCAAGAAGGCTAAGTCTCTCCCTGATTCCTCAGCGAGAGGTGGTTCCACTGCGAGCATGCCATAGCTGGGCTATCAGCAGCTGCAGCTGAGAGCCCAAGGACCAGGGGCCAGGGAGGAGATGACCATGGTGCCCTAAGCAGTGTCCATGGGGAGCTAGAACCAAGACATCCAGGGCTATAAGCTCTTTATCTTACACAAACATTAAATTCAATTTAATACAAAGGAGGGGAAAATGAGATTTATATCTTCCAGATTCTACTGGCCTGGGACACAAACTTAATTAGAAAGACTGAAATGTCATCATCTCCTGGAGTAGGGTGAGCATCTTCTTCCAAACCCTGAGCATCTTTCTTGGATGCACTCACTGGCCAAATAAACGTGATCTGCTATTTCTGAAATGGCAATGTCTCATTGTAAAGTGTGGGGAAATGATCCCCTGGAAAAAGAACAATCTTCTGCTCATCCTCTAGTCCATTTAGGGAAAATTATTGACCTGTTCTAGCCTTACCTAGATTGTGCAGGTTTTAAATGGAATCCTGGACTGACTGTGCTTTTGCAACCATGAAAAGCCCTGGTGAGAGTTGGAGGCACAGCACCTCCGAGCCGTACAGCTCCCGGCTGTGGCAGCAGCTGCAGGCAGGGCAGAGAGCATATGGAGGAACACAGGTCAGTGCCTCTTGGTGCCTGCCTCAGCTGTGCAAAGCATAAGCTGAGCAGAGCCACAGTGACAAGCAATGATCTTGTACTAGTAGACGCTGATATCTCCAAGGGGCCTGTGAATTTTGCAAGTGATTATTTATTCTAGCAGGTGATGAGCAGTCTGACCTGGACGTCTTCCTAATGGAGTAAGTGGTACCCATGCTTGCAAGGCGTCAGGGCTATGGTTCCCAAATGAAGACCTGGTGTCTACAGCACTACAAGGAAGTCACAGCAGAGGACCTGCGGTTGTCCTTGGGAACTGTACTAGTCAGTGTTTCTTCCTTAGGGGTACAAACAGCCTTAAAACATCTTGCCTCTGCCATGGGATAAGAGCCAAGGTTGGACTGTTCCATGGAGCAGCCAGGTCACGGCAACGTATTTGTGCAGTGTTTCATGTTTTCCATTCCAACTCTGCTCCGTTCTCTGCAGCATCTTTCACAGCACGGGGAGGGTGTGGGCAGGATGGAAAATCAGGAGGATGTGGGGTGTGAGATGAAAAGCAGAGATAGGGTGGAACACAGGGGCTAGGGGAGGTGGAGCATGCATTAGGCAGCTGGGGGATGGAAATGGCCCTGGGACTGGAGTCTTGATTTAGGCAGATGTAAGAGTATAGAAGAAGGAGAGATGGAGGTGGAGGGAGAGAGGCTGGATAGGTCTGTAGGATAGCCTCCAGATCTTTGTGGCAGTTTTCATTGTCTAAGGCCTGCTCCTGCGGGTCAAAATATTTGAAGACAAGTGTATGGGGAATAATCAGGCAGTGGTGACAGGAAATAGAGAAGATGAAAGTTCAGGACTTCTCCAGAGATGCTTGATCCTGCCTTGGAGAGAGGGAGAGAGGGAGAGACTAGATTACTCCATGAGATACCTTTGTGATCCCAGATCATGCAGATCTGACATGAATTCCTGGCTTTCAGGCAGCTTGGAGAAGGCTATGATATGCAATCTTTGTGAAGAGATTTGCGTTCAAAGACAGAAGAGCCCCTTCTCCTAGCAGGACTCACTGCTGGACACTACTGCATGGAACCATCCAATCTCCTGGCCAGCTGAGGTGAGAGCAATCATATCTTACCACAGCAGGAGATAGCATGGCAGGATTCCTTGAGCACCATGGTGTAACAAGGCAGGGCCTGTGAGCTGCTGGCTTCCACCCATGGTCTGGCTGTGGTAGGGCTTTGCAGGGCTGAACTCTTATTGTGCTCTTGGGACAGGCAGTAGGAGCTGCATGGGCAACCCTCAAGTATGTTTGGAGACCCTTATGAAGTTATTCACATCCTACCCCCAGGGCTGTTAAACAGCCACTCAGTGAATCTCAGGGCAGTGGGGGAAGGCTGTGCCAGGGTTGATTGGGGACTATCTTCCACATGATGTTGTCTGAAGGAATTATGGGATAAATGGAGGCAAACTCAGTCTGAGCAGGCTTGGCTTGACTCCTCTCCAGGTCACTCTTGGACATGCCCTTAGAGATGACTGATCCCAATCTGCCTTGCTGACAAGCCAACCCCCAAGCCCTGGTATCCAGTCAGTTTGGAAAGAAGGCTGGTCACAAGGCTATGACAATGCAAGAACATAGTCTAGACATGGCCATAAGACAAGAAGCCCTTTCCAGAGAGGTGTCAAGATGAACAACACAGACAAGATGCTTCCAAGGAAGGCTGGGGGGTACCTCTAGTGCTGTGATCTAACTAGGATGGGTCCTAAGCCTTGTGCCCAACAGCAGTGGTCTCCCTGCCCCAGTATGGCCCACAAAGCACACTGTCCTCCCAGCTGAACCCCATTAAACCATCAATTTCTCAGTTTCTCCTCAATTACCGAGATCAATGACCCCTTAGCTCTGCTTTCCTCCATACATTTCCTGCTTCTTCCAAATGTGGAGCCGTTAATTGCAGTTCACTGCTCATCCTAATGTTTCCTCCCTTGCTCTCTTTCTCTCTCTCTTGTAATTTACTGGCATTTCCTAAGCACGTTTAGGCTATGTTGGCAGCTGGATTCTGCGATAAGGTTTTTTGACATCTAGTGATTGTTGGTCGATAACATTTCTATCCCATAATGAACAGAGGAGGGGGACAGGGAGGGGAAGAGCAGAGAAGGAGCGATCTTCAACAGTTAGGAGATGAGATCATTATCTCTTGGAAATATGGGAAAGGCAGAAGTGAGAGCAGAGAGGCGAGGCTGTCATCACAGCTGAGAACAACCTAATAATCGCCTTTCACAGGGCAGGCATTGCTTGGTACAAACACAGGTGCCCCAGGGTGCTCTCTGCTTTCCTGGCTCCAACCATGGGGCGTCTCAGGGAGGGAGTCTGATCACATTGCAGGGGATGTGGCCAGGGAGGGGGAAACACAGGTCTCGCTTTCCCTCCAGCTAGCGATATTGCTTGCTGTTGGGTCTGCCCATGTGTTCCTGGGTTCTAGCGGGCAGCCAGCCCACTGCTGGGGTCTCCAGGGTGGGGAGGGTAAATGAGCCTCTTCCCCCCAGTGAGCTGGGGGACCACATCTCCTTCTGTCTTCCTCCCTCTTTCAGCTGATCTAATTTAAGACCACATCTGCACTGACAGACCTGTGCTTGCAAATTCCAGCCTGGCTGGCGAGCTCAGTGTAGGCTGAGGCAACAGGGTGTGAAGCTCTTTGTGCCTAGGCACCATCCAAGCACATCAAGCCTGCTAAAAGTCAGGATTTGTGTGCTTGGGTTATCAAGACCCAACCGTGCCTGACCTGAGACGGTAAGGCTTCAGAGTCCTCCACTATGTGATGTGGACTTGCTGTTTGGGGTTTGCCTTGGCTCGGATCTCTGTGCTATGCTCTGTTTCGTAGGATGGACATGCTCTAAACAGGCTGAATGCACCTAGATGCAAATGCTGTCAGGGACTTCTGGTGAGCCTCAGCGTGATCACCCTTATCATCCACCCTGTGACAGTGCCTCCATCCCTACTGGCTACAGGGAGCGTTGAAAGCAATGGCACATCTTGTTAAGGAGCCAAGCTGAAATGTAGATGGCGTGAGGCTGGACCTGGGTTTCTTCTACTGCCTGCCAGTCTTTTCATCACTGGAGCCTAAATGTTGCTTATCTCTGCTTCTGCCCATGACCTGTCTCCAGCCCACCCCAAGTTTCTACCAAAGACCATAAGGACAGGCAGTGAGGGTCAGAACCAGCCTCCTCCTCCCAAATCTGCCCTCTATCACTTCCTACTAGCGAAAATTTTGGAGAGAAGCACAAGAGACATGGCGCATATGGCCATACCCTCTCCGCTCCCACACCTCTCCAGATGGTATCTTTGCCCTTAATAGCTCTTGATGGGATTTTTTTTTTTTTCACTCATGTTGCTTAGTTGCTTTTGGAAACAGTCGAAACTCTTGTCATCTACAAGATCTGCTGGCAACAAACTCCACAATTTAAATACATATTGGGGAAAAAAAAGCACCCTTTTCTGTTCATTTTAAGACCGTTGCCTGGTGAATTCCCTGGATGCTTCTTTGCCCTTGCATTGTAAGCAACACCAAAGAGAAATACTTCATTTACTACCTTCTTTTAATGTGTCAGGTTTTTCCCGACATCTCCATTCAGCTTTTTTCTGAGCGGCAGAATCCTAACCAATTTAGTCATTTTGTGTCCAGAGCTGTTCTGTGCCTCTGATCAGTCCTGTCACCTTTGCCTCTGCTGTTTCCCACTCTGCGTCTTGTCTGAGAGGTCGAGGCCACACGCCGAATCTGAGATGCAGCTTCACTGCAGTCTGTGCAATCGCACAGCCATCTTCCCCATTCCTCTCCTAACAATGTACAACTTTCTGTTTGCTTCTTTGACTGCTAATGAACAGGAGGCTAAGACTTTTGTAAATCTGTCCACACCAAATCCACTTTCAGGACGATAATAGCTTGTTCTCTGTTGGATACAGCTGTATGCATCTCTTGGTTTTTCCCCAGGTGCATCACCTTGCATTTGCACGAGCCACACAGAGCCAGCAGAGCTACAGGCTACTCATTGCAACCTTCATAACTGAGTCAAGTCACGGTATGGAAGCAATAACCTAATTCAGCCGCAGGGTTTCTGCACCCCAAATCAGGCAGGGCAAGGTGGGACAGGGCTTGCTTTAGGCTGGTAAAATATTAATGTCTCTGCTGGTTCCTGAGCTGGTTTTTAAGGATCTCTTATGACACCTTCCTCTTCCCAACCCTGGGGCTGTCTCTCCTGGAAGACACAAAGGCTCTGCTTCCTCAGCACACCCTTTCTTCCTCTTCCTCCTCCCCCTACTCTTATTTTGGTCCCTCATTTATTCGACCAAGGAAAGAGAAACATCCCATATGTTCTTACCAGTCACTCCAGATAAAATGAATGGGATTTCAGGTGGATAGGACTCAGAAAAGGATATTTTATCTGACTGAGAAACGTAACCACATGCCTCAGACTAATGAAGAATTACCTGTTGAGAACCAGAAATGAAGGAGAGGAGCTGCCGGATGCTCTGTTTTGTTGTTAATATCATCCAACTTTTAAAATCCCTTAGTTATTAGATTCTGCAGATCAGCTTAAAAAAGAGTTGCAAGATCTAAAAAATGGGAAGTATTTGCTCTTTGCTATTTTAGCAATACATTGTCCAGCTTTTCTCCGCACCAGGAAAGCAAAGACTCTACTCTAGAAACTGAAAAAAACAGGCTGAAATTTCCTGGAAATAGCCTATTTCCACCACAGAGGAGGGCTTAAGAAAAATGAACACCATCAAATAAACTGATTAAATGGCAGGAACTGTGCATTGTCTTTCCATCTGTACAGCTAGCAGGACAGCAAGGAGAGAGAGAAATAACAATTCGGCAAGCATGTTTCCGGCGGTGCTTGTGGGGAGGATGCTCCAGGAATGGGACATCTGATTTTTTTGTCCTCTTCAGATGGGAAAAGGAGCTCAAAGGCATTTCTTCACCGTCCTCCCAGCAGAGGGAACTATCGGTCCTTGCTGGAGAATGGTCACTTCGAAGCCTGGAGGTTTTGCAGATGTTCAGGGCACACGTACAGGGGTAGCTGTGGTCTGCACTGGGGGCCACAGACTGCTGGCTCATGTGCTGAGGAGGCAGGAGATGTTTGCAAGCTCACAGGCCTGTTTCATCCTCCAAATTAGAGTCCATGCAGCAGAGGCCAAGCCCTGCCTGGTCTTGGGTAGGGTGTTGGTAGCTCCTGCTGCCTCTCTCAGTCACCTCCTGCACCAAGATGGTTTTCTTCTCCTCTCTACACACATGTCCCTGTAGGAAAGCAAAGGGAAAATGGATGCTCTGTCTCTCCCCTAGCACAACCCTTGTCTGTCCAAACCCTGCCTGGATTTGCCATCCGATACCCAAAGTCCATGTTAGCTCTGCTTTCCTCCCACCACCCAAGGGGCATCATAAGGTGCTGGATTGCTGCACCTATCATATAACCTCATTTTTATTTAAGAGGCATCATAAAAATGCTAAAGCAAAAATCAACCAAACAAAAACCAAAATCTATACAGGCAAAGGTGTATCTAACGCAGAAAAGTAAAAAAACCCACCAGATTTGCTGTTGCCAGAGTACCTTATTTCTGCCCCTTCCCACCTGTGCTGTCTTTAATGGCACTCAAATTTACTGTTTTTTAGAGGTCCCCATACCTCATTTAATCCAGGAGGTAGATGCATAAAGAGGACAAATTAAAGTTACCCAGATAACCATGAATTTCCCTTTTCCCAGTTTTTCCCTGCTTGACCCTGCAGCCTGAGGAATGTACTTTCAGAGCAGTTTTTATGTGATGCCGCTGTAGCTGTACACGCAGCCAGACACACACACACACACACACACACACGCTGTGGCCACGCTTGCAGTGCAGGCAGTGCACCGGGGGTCTGCGGGGAGGTGAGCGACTCCCAAAGAGCAGATTACACCTCTCTTCTCAGGCACGTGAAAACGTTCAGTACACTTCAAGCACAAGCAAATGGCTAATGAGAGGAGGAAGCTGGTGTTTTATTGTGCAGTATAATAGAATAGCAGAGCAAAACACAATAAAAGGCAGACAGCCATATCCCCGCAACATAAACCTGGCTGGGCTTTGGAGCACTTGGGGTCTATTACTTGAAACTCCATGGCCTGGGGAAGGCAGAGGATTTCAGCTCCATTTACTGACATTAAGCAGGGCCGCTGCTAGCGTAGGTTCACCCAGTTACAGCCACCTGGCAGGCTCTCCTGCAAGTTGGCTCTCCCTGAGATATCTCTGGAGTTATCTCAGGATTTCCTTCCAGGAGAGTTGGATGCTCCTGTAGATGCCACAACAGTCATGCCCAGTCCTTTCCAGTCTGGCTGCCTGTTGGGTTTTTTTTTGGCATGGCTTTCATGCTGCCACCCTTTCTGCTTTTCACATCCCCACTTGTAGTCCTGCCCCAGCGGCTCAAGGCTCCCCTGATGGCTGGTACAGCCCAAGCCTGTGTGGTCTCATGGTGCCATGGCTGATAGCTCTGTTTGGTTTGACTTCTTGCCAGCCTGGGTTCAGAAGATGGATGAGCTTTGTTAACCAGCAAGTGGTTCTAGGGAGGGGACTAGGGGCTAACATACATGCCCAGAGCCAAGAAACTGGGTTGTCTTCTGTCGTCTGCTTTGATGTCTTGTAATGCATGTCACACCTTAGAGAGGGAGATTCAGAACTCTGCAATTAGGGCTGATTCGTTAGCATTCGCTAGGCATATCTCATTCCTGAGCTGCAGGACCTCTGGGCTCTTTCAGACTGTGCTATTCAGCATCTCCATGAACAAAACCTTTTTCTTTTTTCTTTTCCCAGCCTCATGTGAGCCTTTCCCCTCTTCTGACCATTCCTCCTCCGATGCTGGGCTCTGGGCTACGCTTGGTTGCTGATGGACCTTGACATCTCCATCAAAGATGCAGGAGAAGGCGAGTCCCTGGGTACACACGAGCTGCCAGAGCAGAGGTGACCTGTCCTGAGGAATTTGGGTTTGTTTTACCACAGGGACCTGCTCACGGCTCCATAAGCAGTGCAGATGGGGTGCTCTGCTCAGATAACCTTCACATCCCCGGGTAATCATATGCTGCTTCCTTTCCCCTCCAGCCACCCCTTCTGCCACAGAAGAGCCCCAGCCTAGGTAGCTGCTCCCCACCCGAAAACCAACCCTCTGCTCATCTTTGCCAGTATCCTCTAAACCTTTTCCACCTTCATCTCGACGGAGAGGAAGACGAGGTACACAGCCGCACCCTGCACCCCAGGCGGAGGTGTACATGGCTCTATCCCACACCATAATAGCATCAGCAGATCCTTCCTAATAATTCCTGCCTCTCACTTTGCAGTTTTCATCACCACAGTTCACCAAGCCGACATTTCACAGAGGTGTCTGTGGCTCCACGATTTTGTTCCTGTGCAGCAGTGCCTTGATCAGAGCAAAGGAAGTGCTCTAAAAACCTAAGGAAGCCTTTTTAATATTCTTCCAGTAGGCTGATGGGGCAGCAAGAGGGACTCCTGACTAACACCTGCTGTATAATGTACTTAAGTACATGCTGCAGAGTCTGCCCTCTCTTCCTGCCATCTCACCATTCCCCACAGCCAGGTTTCACATGGGGAACAGTGCTCTCTACAAACTCATCACTGCTCCACGCTGCTAGCACAAACCTTCCCAGTAGGACAGAGTTTGAAATCAGTTGATGTTGCTCTTGTATTTTTCCCTCCATGGGAGCAATGAGTCCTCCACATGGGTCAGTGCATATGTGCGGCTGTGCAAGAAGGCAGCGAAACAGGAATTGTGATGCTCACTGTAGGAAGGTGGCTTTCCAGCAGGGCTTCTTGGAGCAAAGAGTCCCACTGGGAAGCAAGAGCTATGCAGGGAAGAGACACCACTGCTCTGCAAGGCAGACATGGCATACGAAGCCCATAGAAGAGGGGGTAAATCCCCCCCCAGTGCTGTTCCCAGCCATCCTTGTGGTGGCATCTCACCATGTGTTGTCCAGAGCCCGTCTCTGCACCCTTGCTGCCCTGCTGTATGTTGCAATGTTGTGTTAGAGAAGCACAACTCCACACATGACACCTGAAGTGTGAAAGGCAATGGACTGGTTTGAAATTACGAAGCCTCCAAAAACAACCTCATAGCATGGATGGATGTGCATGGGAGGATGGAGGTAGGGCTGTGGGAAGAGCCGTACAATGGGGTCACCTCAGGCGTTTGCTTGCTGAAGCATTTGGGGAGCTGGTTGCCCAGAAGACCTGTAGTGAAACGAAGCAGGAGGCCTCAGAGATGAGGATGAAGGCAGTTCAGATGTGCCCAGATAGGCAATGGCAACTAATAGGTTAATAAGGCAGAGACAAAGTCCTGCCTAAATATAACCACTGTGCTGCAGGGTGGTTAGGCCATGTCACCAGCAGGTCATTCCGGTCCTGGCCTGACCCAGTCACAGGGACATGAATTGCCATCTGTGAGTTTTGGTGTGGAAAATATTACTAATTAAAATTAAAAAAAGGAAAGCAAAACATCTGTACTCGGCAGCATCTGTCATTCTTGCTTCTTCAGGGCATCGTGCTTGGAAACTTTAAAATGAGAGCGTATTTTTAGTTTGAAAAAAAATTAAAAGCATAATTTTAAAATTAAAAAAAAACCTTTTTTTTTTCCCCATTGCTGCCTGTGCAGCTGCGGAGAAGCTCTCTGAACACCCACCAAGGACCCGAGCGTGGGGAGGGACCCGAGGGTGTGTGGGAGGGCAAGGGTGGCAGTCCCATCACTCCACATGGAGATCTGGCTTGCTTCTCCAAAAAGGAGAGCTGGCTGAGTGGGGATAAGGTCTGGCTCCAGGGTTGCCTCTGCCCCTCAACCAGCTGACGGTGTCACATGTGTTAACAGCAATGTTTTGTTAATTAGGACGGGGCTGGGTGGAGGCGGGGGGAAGCAAATTGGGCAACTTTAAGAAGTCTTCCTTGCTGGTATATTGAAAGCAAATAAATAAATAGATGTCCATGGCAAGCCAGTGAGAGACAATGTTAATTTTATTTGGTGGAAAAGACCAGAGAAGGTGGAGAAGAAAGCAGCTGACACCAGATGAGGGGCAGGTGTGCAGGTGCTGCGTGAGCAACCCGGGTTGTCCCAGCCTCCATGGCCCCAGCTCAGCCCCAGGGTGCTCCCCTCTGGTCTCTCACTCCACCTCCACACCCCAGTGCCATCCCAGAGCCTGGTCCTGGCCACCATCCAGCAGTGCCCCTGTCTCAGAGGCACCGTGCACTGCCTCCAGCCTCCAGAGCTGTGGAAACAGGAAAGAGAAGCCAAACTCTTGCCTAAGCATCATCCATCTCCCCCAAATATGCATGTGCCCTGGCTCTCCTCTCTCCCGCCCTATAGCCTTCACTGCCTGCTGGCAGAAGCCCCATGCTTTGGGGATGGAAAGTCACGTGCCCCGGAGACAGTCCCAGACTCGTTCTGCAGATCAGTTTGATTCCTGCAGCATCTGGGTTGAGCTAGCTGGGAAATGGTAAGGCTTTTCTAAAGGGCAGAAGAATTGTTTTCGTTTTTTCTCATGAATATTTTCTAGATTTTTTTTTTTTTTTAAGCGGATGGTAAAATTACCTTAGGGCTTGCGTGGTTGCTTGCTTTAATCTTGAGAATTCTGCAGTTTTTAATTGGGAACCTGAAAGATTGTGAATGAAGCAGAAATCTTTGTCTGGAAGGCTGGGTCTGCCGTAAATACAGAAAGCCTAAGGAGACAGGGCTGGCAGGGAGGTTTGGGCCACTCTGTAACGCCACTGAGTGCTGCAGGATGCTGGCCAAGGAAATGGGTCTCTGCATTGTCCAAGCTCTCCTGTACCCCATGGATCACTTGCTTCCAGGGATTTTATCCATGGTGGTGGCACTGACCTTTGAGAGCAGGCTCATCATTTTTTGGCTGCTACAAAGGTGAAGGGCAGTCATGCATCCTCTCCACCCAACGCAAACCTAAAGCTAGCAAGATCCAGGTGGGAAATGCCAGGATTTATTCAAGGGCCAGGTATGGCTTAGGCTTCCCTTCACCCATGGGCCCTTCTTTATCAGGTAGGCTCAAAAGAAATAATTTCTAGGAGCAACCTGCGAGGTACAACTGGTTTTCATACACATTTAGATGTCTACATGTGCATTGTAGTCCAAGCGCCACCATGGAGACCCCGGAGAGATGTTCTCTTCCTGGGAGCAGATGCCTCCGTCTGCTGAAGCATGGTGGAGAGCATGGGGACCTGATCAGCTGTCTCCTACCCTGTTGCCCTCCCAGTAGCAACATGCCTTTGCCCTGTGTCCTGCCCATCACCTGTGCCATAGCCATCTTTGCAACTAACAGGCAGAGGGGGGCTCTGGAAGAGCAACGTGGAGTGGGTCTTGGGAGTGGGTACCTCAACCATTATTGCCCGCAAAAGACAAACAGAAAAGAGACCTGCGCCACCAGGACTCTGGGGTGCTGTGCCATCTCTGCCCTGCTGCAAGATGCAATTTGCCTCTCTAAATCAGCAGGGAAATGAAGATGATAATTCAAGGCATGGGTGATGGAGGGGCGGGGGGAGAACACAGGGCAATCTGCGACTCCAATAGTCTTTGCGCTTCCCAGACAGATGGCACTTGGCAGAGGTTGCTGTCATACTGCTCGAGCTTGAAGCCTGGCTTGCTTTTCTGGGGGAGGGCAACCCACGAAGGGGAAGTTGTAAACGCTCCCAGCCCCCAAGTCTCCATGATATCAACCCAAAGCTCTGCCCAGAGCGTGGGGATGCAGGAACCATGCTGCATTTTGGGCAGCAATCACTGGTTTGTTGTTGTAGGGTCACTTGGGAGCACATTGAGCAAGGGCAAGGCAACGTACGCAGGGACACATGGCAAATGCCGGAGGGGAAGGGCACGAGTTGTTTAGTCCTTATTTCTCAATGACTCACGTGGAGGGGAGCTGCCGTTCGGAGGGTTTGGGGATTTTGATTATTTTCTGGAGGGTTTCCAGCTCTGCCTGGCCAAGGAGCCAGAGTGTGCTAGGCATGTGTGGGCACACGCGTGTGCACGAGGAGAGCCCCCGTGCACGAGAAGTTGGGAAGCCGTTGCAGGGACAGGAGCATAGCCCCGCATTGCCTCAGCTGCAGCCCATTAGCTGACCATGCTCTCTGCTCCTAAATCATTTCCTGAAGGCCTTTTTTCAAACCAAAAAGAAAAAATTCCCCCTCAAAGGGGGGGGGGGGAGGGGGTGAAGGGGGGACGCGGGGAAAATGGTGAAAAGTTCAAAGCCAGCCTGGTGTCCGGAGCTGCTTTCGTGCCATGCTCCATGTACCAGGAGCCTTGCCCGGGTGTGCGAAAGGTAACGCTGAGTAAACCCTCCCCTCCGCGGGGGTGGGAGCTCAGGGACCTAGACTGAAGCTTTTGTCTTTTTTTTTTTTTCCCCTGCTTGTGACTTTTTAGCAGTCCTTAGGGGACATTCCAAGTATGTGGCCAGGCATGGAGATAGTTTAAAACACATTAAGTTCACGGACAAGGTGTCATTAGGGCTTCTTTGGAGGGGGAGAGAGGGAGGAATTATTTGAAGTTCATTTGCCCAGAGGGAGTGCTCTCTGAAGAGGAATGGTTTCGGGGCACGGCGGGTCTGTTTCAGGGTTTTTGCTCTTCCTGCGACTTCGAGGAGCTGTTTCTTTTGAAGACGTCAGTTGTTATGGTGCGGGACAGGACGGGGAACAGAAAGCATCAAGAGTATTTTGCCTGCTCTGCCTTTAAAGTTGCCCTCCCCAGACTGTCTAGGAGACCGGATCGGAGCCCCAGAGTCCCATTTCGTGGGAAATATTGACCTCTTTGTTGTTGTTGTTCCGAATAGGAATGAAAAATGTAAATTTCTGGTCAAGCAAACATTCTTCAGGGCTGTTCTGGAAAATTGAAGTGACACTTTCTCAGCATTTTTGTTATATTAAAATTCAGCATGCAAATTGGGTGTGTGATATATATTACATAACATATTGTGGGCGAGTCGCAATAGAATATGAAGTATAAATCTAAACTTCAAATTGAATGGTTTCCCCTAAATATGTTACCAAAATGATACCTTTCTGGCAAAAGGTTTGGATTCTACTGAAACAGCTTCTTCTCCTTTTGTTTTGGAAAACTCGCTTGTTGCAAATAAATCTGAGCCGTCTGCAGGCATCGTCCCAAGCCAAGCCTGCCCTTCCTCAGGGCCATCTTTCCATCAGGGCCATCTCCTCTGGGAGGAAAGGGCTCCTACCACTGCTCCCCGCTCAGACTTCAGAAGAGCTTCCTTGTGGCAGGGGCTGGATTTGTACCTGGTCTGCTGGGCTATGGGTTCATCTTGATACCGGTCACCCACTTTCTGGAGGAGGCAGGAGAAAATTGGCCTGACCTGGAAGAGTTTCTCTTTTTTTCCCTGTAATAAGTCTGCAATAAGTCCCATAATAGAACTGGTGGGTTTTTTTTTTTTCCTTTTCTTTTGTTGCTGTTGTCCATTTGAGGAATGATGCAAGGGAGCTTTTTCTAAGCCCTCCCAAGCAGAAATGCTACTTCAGTGCATGTACTAAAATGTGTTCCGGGTGCTGAAGAAGATGAAGAAGATGAGGTAAGCCTGGGCTGGCAGCCACTGGTGTTGCAGGGAAGGCTGGTGGAAGCCTGGTGGACTTGGCAAGAGCTGATTCAGCTCATTACATGGCCTGATGGCCGCTCAGCAAGCTGGGGGTCCAGCCACCCCCCAGCCAGTGAGCCCTTGCTCTGCCCTGGGAGGCTGGGGCATGAGGCACCAGCTCAGCACGATTTGCCTGGGGGTCTCGCTTCCACGAGCCCTTCTGGATTTTGTCATTATAAAAAAAAAACCAAACGTGAAAATTGCCCTACTTCATTCAAGATGGGATATGGGCTTGTTTGGGCTGTAAGCCATGGAGATTGATGAGTCTGCCTGCAAAGACTTCATTTGTGCACCTCCCGGGCTGGAGCAATATAACCCAGCCACAGCTCAGCATGCCTTGCCAGCGCTGGAGGAGGATCGTGTGCGGGGACAAGGATATGGCCCCGAGGGCTCTGCCAGTCTGTCCAGGGAGGACCGAGCTGGGCTGACACCAGGCTGGGTGGCGTGCTGGTTGGTGCACCAGGCTGCAGCTCAGCAGCCCTTCCTCGTGTCTGTGCCACTGAGTCACTGCGTGGTCTGGGGCACGTCCTGTACACGGGCCTGCCTCGCTTCTCCATGTCTGAGAGATGGGGGAGGAAAACATGAGCCTGCACACAGCCTCTGGAGAGCTACTGTTGCTAGAGCATCACTGGAAAGCGGTTTCTCCCTGGCCTTGCTCAGGAATGACTCTGGATTAAGGAGGTCCACAGAGACTCATGTCTGTTCCCACCATTTTGGATCAGCCTTGCATGAGAAGGAAAACGCAGGGCTGGCCTGCAGGACACCAGCAGGTTGTGCTTGCTTCTGTCTCTGGGCAGAGCTGGCCCGTGGCAGGCACAACCTCCCGAGGCACATATAGCAAGGTCCTGATGGGCTTGTAGCATCACCAACACCCAGCGTGGCACTGCACTGAGCACAGGGCTGGTGCACCGCAGGCTGGTGGCACTGCTCTGCCTTACCTCAGCAATGGTCTGCCCCATAGCGATGTCCGGGGCTGCAAATAGCCCCTGGTACATGTGAAAACTCAACGGGAGACAGGGAAGGGCTGTTTTGCTTTGAAGCTAATCACAAGCGAAGGAGGGCAGACCTGGAGCGACTTCTGAGGTTTCCACACATGAGAACTTTCCCCAGCACTGTGAGAAGGGAAAAAGCGGCTTTTGAAGGAACGGCTGACTTGATATTCATATTGCACATGAGATCGACCATAACTGCTGCGAATCTGCCCCAGGTTCAGAAGGTACATAAACCTGAGCATCCCAGGCTGGTACTGCGCTTCTCCCTGTATCTCGGTGAGTCTGGAGGGACGTGATTCCATTGGGAAGGGGCTTGGTGCAGGCTGCAGCATGGAGCTGAAGCCTGGCTGCTGCAGGGCAGCTGCAGGGATCGAGAGGTGCCCCAATGCAGGAAGGAGCCCTCCAGTTTCCCAAACACCTCTCCCTCCTGTCCATCATCCCACTGGTGACGCAGACGGCGTATGAGGCAGGGCTACAAGTGTTTCTAAGCTGTCTTTTTAAATTCAGAAAGGAACTGAGGAAAGCAGGGTTACCTATGTACGTAGTTGCGGGATGGTTTGGGGAGGCGTATTTTTTAATGACAATCACTCCAGTGAAGGCTGCAGGAGAAATTCTGTCCTTAGCCTGTTTTTTCAGCCTCCCTAAAGAAGCCACCAACTGGCAGGTGTAAATGTCCCTACAAAGCTGGAATTGAGTGGGGTGGGACCTGAGCCCCAACTCTGTGGGAAGGAGAGGTGTTAGCACCGCTCCAGGAGGGCACTGATTTAAAAATAAAAACTCACTAGTTTTAAAAATGTCTTTGTAACAGTAAAGAAGAAGGCAGGAGGAGTGTGGGGTCTGGGATCAAACCGGCTATGATCAAAGCCTCACCTAGAAAGCCGTTAACTGCAAAATGATGCTTTGATGATGTGTTGCCAGTACAGCAGCAGGCAGGGCCCCCCTGGAGCAGGCATCACCCCCAGCTCTGCAGCACCCGCACTGCAACAGCGTTGTTCTTGGTGGGGCAAACCATGCCATGGAAGAGACTGTTCAACCCCTAGGCTGGTGTCCACAGTGTGGAAACAGGCGCTGTGCCTCTCCATCAGGTTTCCCTCCCAAAGTGCCAGGGCAGACCTAGCAGCTATGAAGGTGCAGACCTCAAACAATGCCCTATAAGGCTGTAGGAAATGCCTGCTAGTCTGCTCTGCTGCAGCCAGCCTCGCTGGGACAGAGGCTATCAGGAGAAGGGGAATGATGTTAATTAACTCCATCCACTTCTAAAGCGGGATGGTTAAAATTGTTTCCCCATCTCCGCACAGCACAGCCCAGGGAAAGCATCTGTTCTGAAGGGCTTACAGTGAAACCATGGGGTAAGACACAGCGGGTGGAGGCAGAGGACCAACAGGTAGCCAGGAGATAACTGTGAATAATGCAACAAGCAAATTACCTGCACGTGTAGGAAGAAGGTGGCAGTGCTTTCATTGTTGTGACAATTCAAGCACCTAGGCAAAACCAGAATTTAAGGGAAATTTAACATCTTCTATCAGACTAACTAGCATAGTTGCAAAAAAGCAACAGTTTTTGGGGCATGCCAGACCTTTTCCAGGTCTCAAACACATGGAGCAAACTTCAAAGGGAAATGCAAATGGAGACGAGTAGCTGGCAGTTTAATTGGACTTGTTAATCAGCTAGACCGTTGGAATGAAGAAGTAGATGATACCTGCAGCATAGGGGAGAGTCTGGCCCCTACCCCACCGAGCTAACGATGCAGAAACACAGGCAGCTTACCAGATTGCACCAGATTGATTTAAAAAAATAGAATAAGATCAGACAAATTACCCATTCACCTGCCCCTTTCAGGCAGCAGGTCCCCTGGGGACAGGGTCTGCCTGGTTTTGCTGATGCAACTTTCATCCCCACTGGGTGCCAGGGACATGGCTTGGGTACGGGGGAAACGGCTGCACCCCGAGAAGCTGCAGAGCCGAGCTGGGCTGGGATGAGCACCCTGATGGATGGCCTCGCTGGGCTTCACAGACACATCGGAGGTGACCAGAGATGGGAGTTTCCCTTTCTACTGAAATCTCTGATTTTTCTCCAGTGGAAGCATCACCGGAGACCTCACTGAGCTGTTGCTTTGGCGAAAATGTGCTGCAGGAAATCAGGAAACCACCCTATTTCTGCTCACTGAGAACCCATTGGGGATCACAGCCCCAGGGCTGCTGCTTGGGGGCTGAAGAGGGATTTGTGCCTGACACCGCTGAACAGAAATAGGCATGTCTGCCCCCATGGTGGGAGAACAGGAACAGGCAGCTGTAAATCCCGGCAACACCTGCTCCCATGGGGGAATTATGTTCAAAAGCTCCAGTCGTGAAAAGCCTGACAGTCTCATTTTCACATTTTTGGTCACTACAGAAGAAAACTTCCAGCTTTCCCAGCCTGAAGCACTCCGCTTTAACTTCCTGAACTCGTCCCAAGTGACTGGTGCTGGGTTAGCATCTCTTTGGAGCTAGACATTGCTTTGAGGGTGTTTCCCTTCAGGACCCCAATGCCTGTTGTTCTCATTGAGTCCTTCTCCTGGCTATGGGGCTGCATCTTCCAGTGTCTCCCTGGGTCACTGGGAAGCTTGTGTGGAGCAGTGTGTGCTGCATTGTGAAGAATGAGGCTTTTGGGGGGAAACTCTGCCATAGGAGAGGCTAATTCACCGGCTCTAGGAAATGTAATCCCTTGTGGCACCACGCTGGTAGATTTACAATTCCTCATCCCTTTAGCATAGCAAGAAAAGTTGCAAGACAACATCTTGCCAACCTTGAGATGCAAATCTCTGGCATTTCTGGAGGTAGCAGAGGCCAGAGCTTCGCGCTGGGACTGTGGTAGCAGCAGCAGTGTGTGACTGGCAGGAACTGATTTGAATAATTGGGTGTCACGTCTCTATTTTTCTTTCAGTTTAGCTACATGTGCAATTAATTAAAATAATAACCTAAACGGTCTCCTGCTGGGGTTGTGTTTGCTGCTATGCTTCAGTCTGCCATCACTGCTGCTGAAAGAGTTTTATCAAGAGCCGCTTCTTGCTGAGAGGAGCTCAAGCAGAGAAAGGCTCTCCCAGCAGAAAGACCTTTAATGCTCACAGTGTCTGCACTTTTCCCACCCATGTTGTCTGGATGGTGGATAGACAATAAATAGGGCTTTAATGTATCATTTCCCACATCCTCTGCTTTCCCTGTGCTTTGCCTGGCATGGAGAATTGCCTTGTCCGTGTCCTGGGTGATGTGGTCCCTGTCCTGCATCCAAGGCAGCCTGGTAGTGCTGCAGGAGGGCTTGTGGGGCATACTTTGAAATTAGGACCCCCCAAGTGTAACCACAGGATAGCCCTGCATATATCTGATGACAGAGACAAGGTACAGGAACACAAGAGCTATGCTGCTGAGAGGTGCCCCAGGACCACCTCATAGACTGTCAGTGCACCCAAGACTCCGGGCACCAAAGTTTTCCTGGAAGTGTCATCTCCTCCTCCTTGAATTAACTATTTCCACCAGCGCATCACATGTGTAGCTGCCTTCAGACCCCATCTGCACCCTTTTGCTGCCTGTTTCCAGCTGCATTGCTTTCCTCACCTCTGCTCTGCAGCCCAAGGCTGGCAGATGTCCTCAGCAGCCTTTGCAAGAGGAGAAAGCTCTGGTCCACGAGAAAACCATCAGAGGACCTTCATTCATTCACAATCCTCCCTAAGCAAAGGCCAAGATTTTGGTGTGCACTGTGCTGACCACATCCCTTGCAAGACCGTGGTGCAGCGTATGCTGGCTGCTCCCACACTGCAGATCTCTGTGGAAGAAATGAAATTACTTGGGGAACTGTGCTCCCACTTTTCACACTCCTCCCAAACACCCTTTATCTGCAAGCACATGCTGCTACAGCAGCAACAGCAGCATACATTAAAAAATCAGGATGCTTACATCCAAAGCCTTTTCATGTTGCCGTGTTCATTGCTGGTAGAAGAAATATTGTTCCCCTGCAGTTCAGTGCGTTCACATCTCATCTTGCTCCTTTTTCCAGTTCTTTTTCTTGCCTGGCTGATTCCCTGTCAGCAGCCAACACTAATCTATCCCTGGCAGTCCTTTCCCTCCCTGCTTTAGTTTTAAGGATGCTTGGGGTACAGGGTATTGACCATGGTTGTGAGCATGGTGCCAACTAGCCCCTCACCCCACAACCCCTGCTTGCTTCTGGCCGAGTTGACAGAGTTTGGGGGCAAGCTGTCCTGAGATGGCCCTTTTCATCTGGGTTTGCTTGGAAAAGGCTGAAGCAGCCTGAACTAGATGGGCAGCAGAAGACGATGTTAGAGATTAAAGCACCTGGCTGGCAGGAGGAAGATGATAGACTTGTCCAGAAGAAATTGAATTGGGATTTAGCTGAATGGGAAAGCAATCAAAATTCACAGGGTTTTTGCTTAAACCAACTGACTGAAGCAGAGCTCCCAAGCCTTGAAACAGCATTCATAAACTTTAAGGCCAGTGAGGACCATTTTGATCACCTGGTCTGACTTCTTGCTTGGTGCAAACCCGGTCCCTCCTGCCAGCCTGAAGACTCGTGCATCAAGCACAGGACTTTTCTACCTCTTTTAAGAAAACAGCCGGTATTGATACAGAGAGGTCAAGAGAATAGCAAGTCTCCCATGCTCTTCTGTGGTCCATTAAGTGGAGGTTAAGCTGACTTATCAAGTCTTTGAATAAAAGGATGCCTCATGCTTGTCCCAGAGATAGTGAGGACCCACTTCTGCACCCAATTTGGGGCTGAGGGCTCCCAGAGCCTGAAGGATGTACCGGGAGGAAAAGCCAAAACACTGAGCCAGAAGAAAAGGGGAAGAAATCCAAAAGCTTGATCTTCACTGCTTGGCAAAATGCTCTCACTGCTCTCCTCTCAGCCCATTACTTGAAAATAAGAGCTGATGTGCTTTTGTTTCCATCCCTACTTAAATTAGCACTGTGGGGACAGCCATTAGTACCCAGCACACCTCGCCCAGAGCCCTGACCTCCACAGAAGGCTCTAAGTACAGCTGTGGTCTACAGGGGAGGTCACTGCAATTATTTATCACTTATTACCGCAGCGAGTGACATGGCAGGAGCTGTTACACCCCATGTGCCAGTGTTACAGCACATTCATAGCATGGGCTTGAAATGGTGCTGATCAGGGGGTGGGGGAGGGAGGATGCATGTTTTCTCTGGCCCCGACAGGATCTAGATGCTTGGGAGGTGCCGAGAGGCAGAGAAAGGCAAAGTCCCAAATTGGGGTTTGCTCCCTGGCTGGCTCAGAGGTGGCAGGAGCCCATGGGAAGAATTCAGCCCGTGGGATACACACATGGGACGTTGCTGACCTGGGCACAGCCAGAGCTGAGCGGGACCATGAGTGAGGACAAGCTGGGATCTGGCACACCAAGATCTGGGCTATCCCAGCCCCATGAGGAAATGTGGTCGCTTCTCTGTTCCCTGATCTCTCCTCTTGACTCTGCCTGCCTTAGCTGATGGGTTGCATATCCTTGGGGGAACACTAGCCTTACCAGCTGGCTGGGGGGTGTCTGCTACCCCCGTCTTCTGTCTCCTCAAATGTCCCAGGGCCATTTCACATTGGGAGCCAAGTCCCGTCCTGAGTACACCCCTGCTGCAGCAGCCAGTGCAGATCTCAGATGAGAGTCCCCACACTCCTAAAACCAGGTACACACTCTCAGAAGCAAAACTGGTGCTCAAAACCTCTGATGGAGCAAGAGCCACTTGGAGGGGTGGAAACTGGTGCTTCTCAGCTGTATTCCTTCTCCATACCACTGCTGCTCTCCTAGGAGTGCCTGCAGAGCCCAGGGCCCACTGCTTGATACTTTGCAGACACAGAAGGACAAGCCCTTGCTTCCCCACATCGCTGCAAGAACAGGCAAAGGACAAGGGAAGGATGTAAGGACAGCACACAGCCACCCTGAGAGCTTCTCAGGGACCTTTACATTCACACCATGCTGCAATGTCCAGCATCACTCTTCCCCTTCTGTCCAGGCATCAGATTTAGCAAGGGTCTCTATCATCCTACACTTCGGAGAAAGCTTGTCTCATTTAGAGGCCCCACATACAAGGCTTATACTAATGCAGGGAAGGGTCTGAGGAAACTAATTTGTTTGGGTTTGGGTTTTTTTTCCCCCCCCTGCAAGCTCAGCCCCTCGGTGCTCAGCCCAGCCCCTGGCAGGGTGGGGGAAGCAGCCCAGGCTGAGCATTGCCCTCCCGAAATATGCGCCCACCCTCGCCCCCGCAGCCGCTTCGCAAGCGCAGAGCATCCGCGGGCGGTCCCCGAGCAGGCCCTGCCGGGAGATGGCACTGCAAGCAAGGAGAATTATCCCGCGGCGCACCGAGGGTGGCAGGCGCTTCCGAAGCAAAAGAGTCTTTTTATTTGTATTTCCCCCTCCTTCCCCTGAGACCCTGCTGGAAAAATACTCCTCTTGTCACCTGTGATGGCTGCATCCTCGCCGCTTAGTAGCATTTCTTTCATGCCAAGCGAAACTTGCTCCTAACGAGGCAGCGGGTGCGCAAGAGACGGTTGGAAATAGCTAGCACATCTCTGTCAGCAGCCGAGCAAAGAGAGATGGAGGGGGAAAAGTCTGTGCCTGTCCCTAGGGGATGAAGACAGCCCTCTCCATGCAGGGCGTTTGCAGTCTCAAACCCCACCTTGAACTCTCTGGAGCATCAATGTTTCAGCTGCAGCCTCCTCCAGCTCCAAAATCACCCAAAACTTCCATGGGAGGTTTTTTCAGTTCGAACAAAGAAGCTGTGCAAGTATAACGAATTTCCCCCCTCTAGGTGGGAAGTTTTGCTAAAGTGGCTGTCAGGGAATCAAAATTTACAGCACCTGAAGTTTTGCTAACTTGCTGTTTCGCATCGAGGTATCAGGGGAGATGCAGATTTTCTTGTTTCTCATGAGAGCTTGAATCTCCACCTGGATGAAACTGAGAAATTTCGGCAGCCTTTTGCGATGCCGGCCCAATTTCCCAAGAAAATTTCATGGGCTTTTCCGCACCCTGCCAGATTTTTCAACACCTTTCAGGAAGTCACAGCTGAACAGTTTTGGTCAGGATAGTGTTGCGTTTCAGGGAGAATATTTCGACCATTAGGTCTTCTCGGCGGATAGTTGTTGAATGCTCCCAGGACCGGTGTTTCTGCTCCCCAGTGGTGTATTGTCCCTGGCAGCAAGGTGTTCCCAAAACAGGTGATACCATGCAAACCCAGTGAGAAGACACCCATCAGTTCTCTTGTGAAAACAGATGTGTTTGGGCTCAGATAAAAGGCTCCAAGCTGTGGCTGTTTGAGACTTTTTTTTGGGGGGGGGGGGCGGAATATGTTTTTCAATTGGAAATTCTCAAAACGAATTTTTGAGTACAGGAATGTGTTAGTGCCCTTCCTGCTCTGAGGAGATGACAAAAAGCAATTATGCAATTTGTCTTAATGTCCCATTCTGGCATTTTTGCAAAGAAAGGGTCTGCTTCTCAGTTTTGAGCCAGAGCCAAATGAATCTATACTGAAAAAAGGAGCAGTGTTAAAGGGTCACAACTGAACAATTTCAACATGGGGTAAACAGGCAGGTGTGCTTCACGCCCTGTGATTTTGCTAGGTTGTGCGAGAGAAAAGCAAACATTTGTCGAATTTTGGTCTTGGCAGTGGTGAGGCTGAGGGAAGGGATGGCTGGGACATGGCTAATGAAGGAGAGGAGATGGAGGAAGAGGAAGATGGCGGAGGATGCAGGAGCAGCAAGAAGAGGGACTACTTCTCCTTTGCTATATAAGGGCTATATGGTGCATAGCTGTGTCCATACTGTCTTCGTTAGTGACCATGGGAGCCACCCATCCTCCTGGTATAGACATGTCCCACATAGAGGCACCAAGGAGCTGTGGGGTGAGGATGGGGCTTAGCCTAAGAGGGTTTCACTTGCTTGGTTGAGCTTCTGGGCTTATAGGAGTTTACTCTCAAGGCTAAGGAGGAGAAACCCTGCAAATCACTACAAGAAATCCATCTTTGAAAGGTTAATACTCATTGAGAGCCAAATAGTGGGGGGCACAGGAATGGAGGTGGTGGTGGCATCTCTTTCCAGGCATCATATCTGGGATGGTCATTTCCCACTGTGGCTCCCCCCCCCGCCCCGAATGCAGCAAACAGGAGCTCATGGGGGCTGGTGGCAGAGATGGGGAGCTCTCCCTCCTCTCCTTCCCCTGCTCCCTGCACCCAGCACTGATGTTTCCCAGGTGTTTCTGACTTGCAGAGTTTGAAACCGAGTCACCTTCGATTTTTCCTGACATTTCCCAGGATTTTTTTAACTGCAATATTATATCTACCCCAAATGTGGGTTTCTGGGAGAATCGTGCTTTCCAGCTAAAGGCAAAAAGAGAGAAAGTGAAACAATATTAATCTCCC
>NC_059500.1:73909248-73971594 GCF_018139145.2 Gymnogyps californianus | reverse complement strand
CTGCAAAAATACACAAGCATGTAGGTATTTCGGGGGGTGGCTTGTACAGGGCTGATGGACACGGTTCCTGCAGGTGTTCCCCATCATCCCCAGCTGTCCCATCCTCCTATGGCAGCTTTGTGCACGGGTGTGCAGGGTAGCCTGTCAGATCCACTCCCTAACAAAGTGGCCCAAAGAGCTGTGGAGCCAGGTGCTGCCACGAGCACACAGCAAGTCTGCAGCATGCACCAGCTGGGGGAAATTGTCCGTCCAACCATGCAGCATCAAAGCCCCCTCCCCAAACTCATCCAGGAGCAGCAGCATCCCCTTGAAGCTTCTCCTGTTTGCAACACGCCTCTAAGCTCAAGGCCCCAGAGATGAAAAACTTAACAGCATCAGCTCCAGGAGAGCCGTGTCCCAGCGGGGCCAGGACAAGAGCAGGGAGGTTTGTGCACACATGTCTGGGGCAGAGCCGGCCCCAGGGAGCCCACGGAGGCCTCCCTGCCACCCCAGCATGCAAAACTCAGCCTTTGGTCCCAGGATGGATTGGTTTTTTTTTGTTTAACAAACTACTCTCCAGCCTTGTAAGGCGAGTCCCCACGGCGCCCAAATAAGCCGAGTATTTTTGGCCGCTCTCCCTGCAGCCTTGGGCTGGCCTTTGGGAAATGCATACCCTGCAGCCCTCCGTGCCCTGGTAATTGAAGAGGCTGCCGCTCCTCCGGGCCAGAAAAGGGATTACAGGACACGCTTAAGGGCTTGAATTCATAACCTTCAGCCTCCCCCAGAGCTCAGGTCCCTCCCGCCTGAATTGCGGCAGCGGCACCACTAGCCGGCAGCACCGCCAGCCGTCTCCATCCCGGGCATCTGAAGGGCACGGCCGGTGTTTGGGCTTCAAGCTGGGGCAGAGCATGCTGCCCCTTCGGGCTGCTCGCAATTAACTGCTTTTGAGGCTGCAAGGAGACAAATGACTATAATTTAACAAATAGACTTTATCTTAAAATGAGCGCCTTACCCAACACCTATTGATTCCTGCTCCCCCTCTGGAGAACTCTCTGCAATTAAGTTGTCACATCCCTAATGCCCACGTAAAAATGAGCCAGCTCCAGTGTCTCCCTGAAAACCTCGCCCGCGTAGGATTAAAAAACCCAGCTGCCGAGTTTCGTTTTTACCCCTGAATTAGCCAGAGATGAAATTTATCTTGGTGGTAGACAGCAGAGCTTTTATCTGCATCCCTCCGGCTGCCATGCAGCTCACAGACAGCTCGCGTTTTGCTTGTCCTCTTCCAAACTGCTGATAGTTTTGCACAAAAGCCAGGAGGACGGTGCCTTCCACGGGCAGGGCATTGGGGAGAGCAGAAACTCAGTTTTTTGGGCTTGTAGCCCTTGCAGAGCTCATCCATGGCTGCTGGGACAGAGGGGCATGCTGCAGAAAGGGGGTGCAGCTGGTAGCACCCCATTGCCCTGCGGGGTTGGCACAGGGATGCCATGGGCTCCCCTGTCCCACGGCCTGTCCCTGCTCTGCTGGGAGCCCCACTGGCCTGAGACACAGGCTGAGCAGCTCCAAATGCATTGCATTGGCATGCCATGCCTCAGTTTCCCCATCACCACAAACGGCCTGGGTGTTGGCGACACCTTTGCCAAGCAGAGGAACAGCAGCACGGGTCCCAGGGACATGGTGTGTTTGCAACCGAGGCGGGCTTTCTTTCCTGACAGCAGGTGAGGTGAGTGTGAGAATTGCTTTTTCCCCCCTCAAAAGGCCAATTAAGCTGCTGGTTTTAATACCCAGGCTGGGATCATCACCATGACACAACCACGTTTCTCTCACTCCCCAGTGGAGCGGCTCAGAGGTTTGCAACTCAGCCAGGGCTGCTGTGTCCCTCCCAGGGATGCCGCGGAGAAGCCAAGGGGAGATGGAGGGAAAGTAAAAAAGCCCTGGGCATGCAGTAGCACCGCGGAGTGGGATTCAGCTCCAGGACAGCTGACGGTGCCTGAAAATCCTGAGGTTTTGCATTTCCAGCACCCCAGCCCAGCTCAGGGGGAGGATTTCTATCCTGCTGCCGCTCACCAGGAGACAGGGGAGGGCAGCTGAGGGGAAAGACAGCACTGAGAAAAACAGCAGCACGGTGAAAAGGCCACAAGAGAGACCGTGGTGCCAGAGATTAGGAAGGGATCTTTGAGATTTAACAGAGATTGGGGAGCTAGACCTAATTACACGCCACGCACTCCGGCAGCGAGCCACCAGCTGCTGTTCGTTTCACCGATGCAGCGTATAGATTTGATAATTGCTGCCACGTAGCGGGGATAATCTTCCCCTCGCCATCTCCCAGCACTTATTTCACTGCAGGGAGAGTTGCAGCCGCCTCTGCAGAGAGCCCTGCACCCATGAGCAGAGCTGGGAAGGTTTAGGGGTGCAGATACGTGCACCCAGATGGGTGCTTAGCCCTGCATCATGAGTGCATGGTGGCGGTGCTGGGCAGGGTGCGTGGCCATCTCTGTGGGTTCCCTGTGGGAGCATCCCACCCCAAAACCTCCTTACAAGGGAGGAATCAGTCCTCTTCACCGGTGAAACCAGTGTCATTTATTGATAGTGTCCCCTTGAGGCAGGCAGGGGACTAAGCAGATGCATGAGAACGGCTCTGCAAAGCATAATAAAAGCAAGAGGAAAAGCCACACTCATAAAACACCGAACACCAGGAATTAATAGGGGGCACCGGGGGTGCCATGGCTCTCTTCTCTGCCCCGAAAGGACCTCGAAGGAGCTCAGCATTGCAATCGTTTTACCCATGGCATGAAACCCAGGCATCTCTTGCTTGTTCCTAGGAGGACGAAGTGTCCCCTGTGCCCCAACTGGCAGGGCTGGGTCCCCACTGGCACTGCCGGGAGGGCGGTGGCAGGTGTGAAGCAGCGAGCCCCCCCCCGGCCCCCGGCTCCCGTCCTCTCTGGAACGTCAATCAGGCACCTGCCAGCACAGCCAATTCACTTCCATTTGGAAAATTAAAGAAATAAAATGAATCGTTTGCTTAATTTGAAAGGGTGGCAGGAAGCAAAGACGCCTTGGGCCCGTGCCAGCACACGGAGGTCTGCTGCTTCTGGCTCGACCACAGGGTTTCGCTAGGGGAAACATCGGACTCTCCCCCTCCTCTGCCTGCTGCCGAAACAGCCCCTGCCCGGGGGCTGCCGGGGCTCCCAGCCCGCTCCCACCAGTCCCTGTGCTCTAAAACTGGGCAGGGGTGAGCAAGCACAGGGGTGGTCAGAGCAGTGACTCCCCCCGCAAACCACATCCGAGGGCCACGGGGACCAGCTGCCCTGGGAATGCTGCTCCATGGCTGGGAGAGTGAAACAGCCAGGACTGCTTGGCATCACTGCCTCCTCAGGGGCACCTGGGGTTTGGGCTCTGCCCCGTTGGGGTGCTGGTCCCCAGGACCCACTGCCGCAGCGCAAGATAGGATGGAGGGAGCAAAAGTGGCGGTGAAAAAGATAGGGAGGTGCAGGGCAAGCACCTCCAAAAATGCCTTCTCTGTGCATCTCTATGGGCTCAGCTCTGGAAATGCCCCACCTCCCACAATTTTCATGATTTTGGGGATGTTACAGGCAATACTTACTATTGCTCCCTGTCTCAGCTGCTCTCAGTTCTGGGGCAAACTTCTGCTCACAGGAGCTGGCCTCATCCAGGCTCTGCAGCCCCAGAGCCTGCAGGATCTGCTCCTGCTTTGTCCAGGGGAAGGGAGAAGGAGCCACCGGGAGAGGACCTTGCCCTCCAGCCGGCTCTCCGAGACGGGACTGAACCCCAGGCTGTGTCCTTCCCCCTCCTGAACGTGTCTTCCTCACTTGCAAGACACAAAAATCATCTCTCATTGCTTTTTTCCTCTTCCCCCTCCCAACCAAGGCGAATCCCCAAATCCCAGCTCCTTCCTGCCAAAGACACGTGCACCTGCAGAGCAGCTGGTGCCAACATCCAGCGCAGAGCCAAGCACAACAAACGGGCTAAAGAGCCCTCACTGCACAGAGACCAGCTTACAAAAACAACCGTATTTCACCCAAACTCTATTAAACTGTCCTGGGTTATTGCTCCGTTTCCTTTCCCACCACTGAGGATCAAATGAGATTTCTGTGGCTACACAGAGATGCTCACACGTCTTTCCTTCAGCTGCCCCTTCTGTGCTCTGCGTGGGGTGAAACCCGCCATGGGGTGGCACAGCTTTGCATGCAAATAATTTCCCCTCAACGATGACTTTTTCACACTGGGAAAAATGCAACTGGGAGCATGGTTACCCAACTGTCATGGTTTAACTCCAGCCAGCAACTAAGCACCACGCAGCCGCTCCCTCACTCCCCCCACCAGTGGGATGGGGGAGAGAATCAGAAGGGTAAAAGTGAGAAAACTAGTGGGTTGAGATAAAGGCAGTTTAATAGGTAAAGCAAAAGTCACGTACACAAGCAAAGCAAAACAAGGAATTCATTCACCACTTCCCATCGGCAGGCAGGTGTTCAACCATCTCCAGGAAAGCAGGGCTCCATCACGCATGACGGTTACTTCGGAAGACAAATGCCATCACTCTAAACATCCCCCTCTTCCTTCTTCCCCCAGCTTTATATGCTGAGCATGACATCATATGGTACGGAACATCCCTTTGGTCAGCTGGGGTCAGCTGTCCTGACTGTGTCACCTCCCAACTTCTTGCGCACCCCCAGCCTATTCGATGGTGGGGTGGTGTGAGAAGCAGAAAAGGCCTTGACTCTGTGTAAGCACTGCTCAGCAATAATTAAAACATCCCTGTATTATCAACACTGTTTTCAGCACAAATCCAAACCGTAGCCCCATACTAGCTACTGTGAAGAAAATTAACTTTATCGCAGCCAAAACCAGCACACCAACGAAGCACTCAAACCCTTTGCAGGAGCCCAAGAGAGTCCTGCAAGCTGGGGTCTCCTTGCAAAGCCCAAACAATGGGGTTACACAGGGTTACACAGGCTTCAAAGCCAAAAGGGACCGGTGTGATGGTGATGCCAACAGGCAAGGCCCTGCTGTGTCCTGACACTCTTCACCCGAGGGTGCCTGCAAGCTCTGACCCTGTTCTTCGTGTGGCAATTAATGCAACAAGGCATTAACCAAGGAATAGGGCACCGCTCTCTTCCCTTTCCCTGCAAGCATTCCTCTCATTTTACCTTCAAGCTTTTGGGTTTTCCTCTGGTAGACTTGAAAGCCAGCTGCAAACTAGACTCCTTGTTTACAAGTCAGAAGATTTAAAAGCCGCGCAGGAGATCTGGGGCATGGCTCCCATTAATTTCACCAAGTTTTACACATTTAAGCCTCAGCCATCAGTTTCTAACAAGAGAGAGGCTCGCTTCAAGGCAAAAAATAGCCAAGAAAAATGAACTTCACTTCCACAGGCTTTTCGAAATGAAGTATCTGAAATGCAACAGTTCTTGCAGGCACTCGGCAGGCTTTGCAAATAGATAAGGGCATTTGGAAACTAAAATCATGAAAATTTCCGCTGCCTGTCTTGTCCTACAGTATCTGCACACACACAGCACCCCCCCGGCTCAGCCATCAGCAATGTCTGGAGAGGAAACGCAGAGAAAAAGTCCAAGAAGTTTAATGAACTGTCACAGCTTAACAAACTAATCTCTGCTTATGCTCACCTCATCCCAAATGAGAGTCTGGGAAAAAACAAGCGTGCAACATAAGGCAGCTATCTCTTATCTGCTCCACTGCTCTGTATGGGCAGATGATTGAGCAGAGACTCCTGGGTCATGGTGAGGCATCGCTTGCTCCTCCGCTACGCATGGCCAGAACTGAGCAAATACCTCGCAATAATTTCCCATGAAAAGTTTGCATCTGTTTTCCAGAAATACTTCAGCTAAAGGTAAGAAATGTGCATGGGAGCAGCACGGCTTACAAAATGCTCACAGAAAGACAGCTTTGAACTTGGACGTGAACATGCATTCAGCAGATTGGGTGCAGAAAGACAGTCCTCACCCTTGTGCTATTCATTCGCAGCAGTGGAGTTGTCCTCTGCCGAGAGCAGGACCACAGCTGAGCGAGCCAAGGTGGAGGCAGAGCAAAAGGACGAAAAGGAGGAGGTGTTTTCCTCCTGCCTGCACTGAGAAAGATTTTGCAAAGGTTTTGGGGAGAACACTGTGCCCCCAGAAAAACCTAAAGCAGGAGCCACTGGTGCATCAGCTGCCCTCCCTGAAGCTGCTGGGAGCCCAGCACCTTCATCCCAGTGTCCTCGCCCTCATCAGGCAGGGCTGTACACCTTGCCAGCAACCAGAAAAAACAGTGCAAGGCAGGTTGCTCCTGCTGAAAACTCTGGGCAAGCTGCTCCTGAGTAATGTAAACATTTGCTGGCAGGAGACACTGGGTAAATAACTTGCAGCAGTGCAAACAACAACAAGTAGCATTTTCTTGGTAAAGCAGCACCCAGGCTTTCAATCAAAGCTTAAGGCTATATTTTCTTAGGCCCTTTATCAAGCTATCATAAGGCTTTACCTCTCCCATCTCCCTTATAAACGTGCACACACACACATGCATAAGGAGCTCCCGGTCCCCAAAATCCTCCCCTCTACACAAACTGCTTCCTGGCAATTCCTGGACCAGAAAGGGAAGAAATTCTTCATATGAAACATCAGCCACTCCTGACCAGCAGCTCTGATCTTCAAAAAAGCCAGTGCCTGAATGCAGCATCATATTCTCATAACGTGGGCAATGTTTCAGAGATGCCTGCAGGACAGCTGGTACCAAACTGGAAATGACTGCAATGACACCAGAACACAGGTATAGCTGAGCAACAAAGCCTGGGTGCAGATGCTAAATCAGCTGGTAATCCTATATCTCAGCAAGACAGTGGGGTTGTTTGGGGGTTTTTTTTGCATCTAGGTAATTCTTTTCTGATATTGCAAAGAAAATCCTGGTTCCAGCTGATGCTGGCTTGCTCTAAGGTAGTGGAAATACCAGCTATGTTGTCAATCTGTCTCACAGGGGTGACATTTTGTCTTCCCTTTCTGTATAAGTTTCTAGGAATAGGTTAAAAAATTTCAAGAAAAACTAAAGTGCACAGAACAGCAAAAAAGGAAGGAGCTGGGGAAGCTGGTGGTGGTCCCCAGGGGAGCAGCGAGGCGGTAGGAGGCTAGGTCACACAGCACAGATTTGCTTTTCATGTCTTCTCTGAGAAGACAACTAGCAGCTTCGGCTCAGACCCCCATCACCGCTAACACAACACCCTGAAGAAATAATTCTCTGCAGGAAAGCAAACGGGGCGACAGGACCTGCTGCCAAACCCTTATGTCTCACAAGGGGAGAGAGGGGAGAGCAAGAGGAAATGAAAAACAAATCCCAGAGCCAGGGACATGCCGAGGGGCGGCTGCGGCATGGTGTTATCTTTGTCGGCAGGGTGGGCTCTGTGGGGGTCACCACGGGAGAGGGGATTAAGCACTCCCATCCAGACGAGCGGATGTGCCTCCGTAAAGGCGGGGGGAAAGGGGAAGCTGCTGCAAAAACCAACAGGAGGGAAGGTCTCACTGGGATGGTTTTATCCCTGCGGGTTGCATGGTTGGCTGAAGCACTGGTGGGACCTGGAGAAGATGAGCACGTTGGTGGTCTCCCTGGCTGGACTCTGCCAGCCAGGCTTCTCATGGAGGAGTCAACCCCATGCCATGGAATGATGCCCACCTGGGCTGGTGCAGCCAACCTAGGAAGAGTGAAGGGGATGCACATGGAGGAAGAAAGGGAAAAGGAAGAGGTGAGATGATAGCATTAAAATATAAATGAGACGAGATGGCTATGTAGATACTTTTAAACCTACCCAGATGGGAAGCCACAAGTAACAAGGTCCCCACACACCATTAGCACATCACTTATTAATCACCCATTAATGAAATGGCTGCAGAGAGCAGAGTCCCATCTTGTACCACTAGAATATTTTTCAGCCATTCCTCCTTCCCTCTCCAATTTTATTTCAAGAAATTCCTCCAAAAGCTAACACCCAAGAGCTGCACTTTAATTTCTCTTTTCCTTTCTTTCAACCAAAGATTTAAAAGAAAGAAACACAAGCAGAAGCAGCTCCACAGTAAGTTTCCATCTAGCCCTTTTTCTACACAGGACTCGCTAAGCACCGATGGAAGCCCAGAGCCCCTTTGGAAACTCGCACATAGCTTCTCTCTCCACCTATGCCCACAAAAGCACATTCAAACCTCTAACCTTTTTTATTCCAGGCAAATTATTTGCAAACCGAGCCCAAGCCCCCTAGAACGCATTATGTCTCTCTTACTACTTGTTGAAGAGCTTCAATGGGCCAGCAAGTTGCTTGTAAAAGTATCTGGTTTTCACCCATAACCTCTGCGGCTGACTGCCTCTCGTGCTGTGGACGAGGCACCTGAAGAATAATTCTGCATAGGTGTTGAAAATAAAAGCCCCTACTGCTAATACGTATATGTTGCAAGGTATGAGTATCTATACTGCCCTTTCCTCATTTCAGACAAACAACTTGCTTTCTGGATTCAGTAATAATTTCAGCAATTTTGGAAGAAGCAAGCAACTCATCACTCCGCTATTTTTAAAACTTTAAAAATACATGTACAAACATAAAAACACCACTACCCCCCCCCCCACATACCACCTTATTTGATCAGACCTCATAAAAACCAGATGCTATCTTGGAAACTAACTTCCTTGGGAAAATAAACTGCCTGTAGTAAATCCCAGGGCCAGCACGGGCAGCTGCCCCGGCGCGCTGTCTGCGCGAGGCTTGCCACTTTGCAGAGTCTCAGGACAAACAGGGCAGTGTTAAAGCTCTCTGCAGAGCAGGAAAAAACAGAGAGAAGCCATGAAAATCTCACAGCAACCCCTAGCAGGGAGCTGGGCTCGGTGCTGGGGTTTTGGGGTGCTGGAGGCAGCCGAGCAAATAAAAAAAACCCACAACCCATGGATGTCAGCAGGTTGTCAGTGTCTCTGAGGCACCGCCATAAAATCTGCATGCAGCGAAGGGCTTGCTGGTCGGCAGGAGGGCTGGCGAGAAAGAAAACAACGCGCTGGGTGACAGCGGAGGCTCCGCGCAGCGAGGCTGTCAGCGCCCGGAGGTGGCAGAGAGCCTCCTGCTCTGCCAGCCCAGCCTCCAGCAAGCCACGCCAGAGTGCGCAAGCGGGAGGGGAGCAATTCCATGTGGACTCAAAAGCAGCCAGGGCTGCTTTCCTGCAGGCATGGAGTGCCGATGGTCTTGCACAGCCCGGAGCTGGTTGCATCACGCTGCCATGAGCCAGGCAAACAGCACCAGTGGGATGGAGGGTCAGCCCCGGCGCTCGGATGCTCAGCAGAGCTTCCCAAGCTTGCCGACGGAAATGAAAGCGTGCTGAGTGCGGAGGGATGCCTGTCCCGGATATTCGGCGCAAGGAAGAATGTGGAGTTCTTGGAGCGGGCACGGCCACCCGCAGCTGTGCAAACAACCCTGCCGAGAAGGTGACTTACCTTGGCCCCCAGCCGAGACTGCAGACCCTCCGCCTCCAGGAAGCCTTTTCCCTTGCCCAAAGACGGGACAAGCAAAGCCGAGGGCTGTTTCCCAGTGGGAAGCTGCCCTCTCACAGACCAGCGCGTTAAATGAGCTGGCTCGGATTAGGACCGAGCACTGATAGCCACCGTCAGCCTGACCCAGCCCAGCACACAGCAGTTGCTCCTCAGTTTTAATTTATCCCTGCAATCGAGGCGAGTTTCTCTGCCAGCAGAAAAGCCGCGGCAGCGACTGCAGGCAAGAGGGCTTGCTGCGCTGCTCGGGTCTCATTCCCCACCGCAGCGTCCCCCCAGTGCTCAAGCCCAGGAGGGATCCCGCATCCAGTTGGTCAGGCAGGAGGAATGCGAGGCCCCGATCCAGGAAAGCACATGCTGATCCATCAGCACCCGAGTACTCCTGACCCCTGTCATCTAGAGGAAACTAACTTCAGATGGTGAGAGAGGGAGGAAGGGAGAATGATACACGCCAGATCTGGGGGGAATCACATGCCCCGGGGAGGGCTGGCCGGAGGTCGCAGAGGAAAATGCCGTGTTGGAACCTGGATGCAACCCTGAGTGTCCGCAGGTCCCAGCCCCGTCCCCAGAAGACCGTCCCTGGCGCTGCAGGCAGGAGAGGAAGAGAAAAGGCTGGCCAGCTCTTCGGGAGGTGTGGGCCATGCTCCTGGCTCCACTGCAGCTTCCCAGCCCTGGCTCCAGAGGTGTGGAGCCCAGGAAGGGTGAAGGTGCTCCCAGATCTGCCCTCCCCACCTCCAAATACAGGGAAAATACTAGTTTTCTCCTATTTTGCCTCCCCAGACTACCTACCGCAGGCAATAGATGGAGTCTGTAGGCTCTACAGTAAATAAAGATGGAAGGGTTTTTAATCCCACAATTCCACATATTTTTCAGAGATGGGGGTGAGGAGGAGGAGGGGGACCCAGCACAATCTCTAAATCTTTGTTTCCCCAGGCTCCCTCAGCCTGTTTGCTCCCAAGCTTTTGTGCTACTTCAACCAACTTTTATTTTTGGAAAAATAAACCAGAACAAATGGCAATAAATACAGGCGGGCTTAGAGGAAAACTGCTGGGAGAGCTCCGGATCCTGGCGGCGATCTCCTGACACCGTTCTCCTGACACCGCTGAAATCCCGGGGCCCATTTCTCCCCAGCAGGAGACAAGGATCGTGGTAGAGGATGTGGACCGTGGTAGGAGATGTGGACCATTATGGCAGCCTCGCCGGGTGACCCTCCTGCCCTGGCCAGGGAGCAGCTCACCAGCCCCAGCTGGGAAGGGGCTCTCCCCAAGCTTCTGGGCTCGGTGCAACTTTTCACCGCATGCAGCTATTGGATCCAGATGGGGAGAGGAGATGAAGAGCTGCCGGGCTGCCGCAGAGCAGCCACAGCAATGAGGCCACAGGGTATCGTGGCTTGACCCTGGGGATGGAGCCTGGTCTGGTGGCAGCAGAAACCGCCAGCTGCAGCAGGCTGGGTGGATGGGGGCTTCCCTCCCCGATATCCCTGGGAGGGGAGAGGGATGCTGTGCTGTGCAACAGGCTAGGCTGAATTCAGGCTTTTCAGGGTTAGGACCAGGGATGCTGCTGTATGACAAAGCACTAGTTTATCCAGAGCAAGTCAGCCCCCACAGCCACACAAAATCCTACTGCTCTGAGGGTACCCATATCACATGAGTACATCTATCATATTTTCCTATGTCTCAGCTTAGAGAGCCCTCTAACCCCTGCCAACAGGAGCTAGCAATGGCTGAGAATCTCAAGCAACTAATGCAAATTGAAAAAACAGAATAAATATTCAAGTTAATCAGAAAAATAAAAATGAGAGAAGGAGGAGGACCCTGCAACATGATAGTTCCTGCCTGCCACTGGGAGCACCATCTTAAACAATCCAACAACCAAGCCACCACACGAAACTGCAGCTGCAATCACATTGGCTTCTCTTCTCAAAGCCCTTCTACAAGCTTTGAGGACACCTTCCAATAAAAAGGCTCCACTCAAGCTGATGGAAACCCAAAACCCAAGAACACAGCCTTTTGCTCAACTGCAAACCCAGCCACAGGGACACAGCTGACCCACAAACCCAACACCAAGCAGCACATGAGCTGATGGCCATCCCTCGCTGACCACCGTAGTCTCAGCATGTCTTTACTTCACCTTGCATCCGTGACAGAGTCTCCTCATTTGTCTTCTCGCCCTGGACTGTATAAAAGAAGTTTTGAGAAAAAGACAAATACTTTACAGCCACTACCCTAGGTCAACCCTACTGGCCACAGTTCAAATGATACCAAATACATGTATTTCCTGAGCAGGGCAAGACAAGTCAAAACAGCACAAAAGAGTAAGCCAGACCACGGAGAAGAGAAATGGGCAGGCAAAAAGACCAACCAGAAAAGCCACACTCTTAGGATGGGTCTCAGGAGATGACTCTGACAATCGATACTTTATTCCAAAGCCAGGGATTGTTTCTTACCAGATCGGCTCTGGTTAGCCCTGCCCTGGTGCCATATCTCCATCGCACCAGTTTGGAGCTATAGCAGCCCCCAAAGCGACCCCCTGGGAGCCTCCCAAATTTGTCCTGGGCTGTGAAGATCCTATAGTGCCATCTGTGGGACCACTCCATCCAGCTTTATCACTTCCAAGGAGGTGACGTGCCACCTTGGTGCTGGCAGAGTCACCCGAATCTGTTTTCAACACCGAACAAGCACCAACCGCCCCCCACAAACCAGCCCTTATTGTAGCAGAGCAGAGGGTTAAAGTCCCAATTACAGAATTGGAAACACAGTTACCCAAGAGAAAAATAAACCAATTACAAAAAAAGCCAAAAACACAATTCCAGATTATATTTAACACTCAAATTCCTCCTTAATTGCTCCAGTGTCTCAGCCAGCTTGCAGGGGAGGAGTGGGGACTGGCAAATTAGCTCCCCCCAGGGCTGCTTCCCCCTGGGGAGCTTTCCCAATTTACATTCCCATTGTGTTCTTTAATTAGTACATTCCTACAGCTTTTCTGAGAGTCCCAACACTTCCAGGGCTGTGACAGTACTTTATAAATAATAAGTCGGAGGGAATATTCACTGTACCCTGCTGCACTCCTCCCAGTGTCCCAGTCGGTGGCTGGCAGCTTTCGCAGGGACCACACACGGTCTAGAGCAGCCCACCAGAGCCAGCCCCAGAGGTGGCCTTTGGTGGAGTCCTCAATAACCTCCTTTCTGCTTCTTCTTCCCACCTTGCAAGCCTCTTATTTGGGGTCCCGTTTCCCAGACGGGCTTCTCCCAGGCGAAGCGTTTGGACTTGATGGCATCCCCATAATGTGGTCCCCATGCTGGTGAGAAGGGCTGGGAGGACACCTCGAGAGAAGGTCCCTGCAGCCCTTTGGCTGCCCAGTGGCTGGGCAGGATGCTGCCCACAGGCATCGCTGGCTCAGCCAGACTTTGTGACTCGGGCTCTACCCAGAGCCATCCCAACCCCATGCACGCAGCATGCTGCTCCTCCGCACCAGGACCCAGGCAATACCCTCCAGCATACGATTTCTGGCACCCTAGGGATGCACAAACTACTTCCTTAGGAACAAAAAAGGGGGGCAAAATTTATTTAGTCTGCAACACATCAGCCAGCCCTTGCCAGGAACAGGGGCTTGGCAGAGCCCAGGACCCCTCGCCACCCAGAGCAGTGGGAAAGCCTCCAGCACCTTCAGCCTCACAAAGGTTTCACCCAGATAACCTTAAAAATCAAATGGGAAAAAAGCCCAAAGTAAAGGAAAGACAACTCAGCACAGCCGTGCATCAGAGGCTCCAACCCAACATTTTCCCAAGTCTCATTAGGGATGATTTATGAAGGCTGACACCATGATTAACCTCCGACCACGTCCCCACTGCCTGCAGGGCATTTCGCAGCCTGCCCAGGATCGACCAGCAGCAACATGGGGGAATGATTGTGGTTTTATCTCCCCTATTAGCACAATCAGGTGCTTTGAAGGAGACCCATCGGATCATCTTACCTGCAGCAACCTGGCTGATTCACCCGCCCTTGCTCCCAGGACGAGCCCTGCGTGCAGCAGTGCCGCTCGCGCCGCGTGCTTGCACACACGCGCAGCACTGCTTGGCACAGGCAGCGGGCACTAATAACCCAGCATTTGCAACCCCATCTGGTTCTGACATGTCCATTATTCAAAGGCATTTGGCAAAGACCTTGGGCAACTCATTTGCAGAGTCCAGGTCAGTTCACAAGCTCATGAATTCCCAAACTATTCGCTGGTCATGCCCGTAGCCAAGCTGTGAATAGGTTTTTGGCAGATTTGAAAGGAGCTAGTGTTTTCTGAAAACACCTGTCTTCGGATGCTGCAAAAGCCCACACATTTCCATTCCCGTTTAAGATGCACATATAGCCCTCCCAGAGGTGGGAATAAGACGAAAACTTGACTTGTCTGCAACTATAGAGCATCCCCCACCTTTTAGCAGTCTCATGGGAGATCAAGTGACATCAGGGCCCCTGAGCCAGGGGTGTGAGTCTCACCTCACCCTTCTCTGCCCACCCAGGGCTGGAAACGGGGCAGAGCAGATGCAGCTCCTGATCTGGGAACCATCCCCAGTCCCTCTGCCCGGACCCTCTCATGCCGCTTAGAGCGAGAGGGGGATAAAGGATGCAACAGGCTGCCTTTGCTTCCAGCCGAGTCCCAACCCCAGAGCGATGCCCTGGGAGCGCGCTCCTGGTCCTGCAGCTCCCACATCAGGATAACACACCAGCTGGAGCCCCATGGGAGACCTGGAAAAGCATGCTCAGCACCTTTATTTCCAGCCAACTTGCATCATGATTTCCTCTGCCTCGACCCATCAGAGCTGCAGCACATTGCAAAGTGCAGACCATTGGGGTTTGCCGTCTCGCACGTGCAAAGACGCAGCAAGTTTTTCCCTCCTGTCCCGCAGCCGAGGCTCTGCTCTTCTCCTCCCCAGCTGCCTCGCTCAGTGCAAAACCCTGCTGAGGTATGCTCAACCAGCGGGTAAGCCTTGCCCACTGCAAACGGCAGCCCACAAGGCTCTGAGATCAGGCGGCATCGTACACCCGCTCAGAGAAGGAGCGGGAGGCGCAGGCGGGGGGGGAATACAAGACGTGGTTTGCTCGGAGACAGCTCTGTGCTTTTGGCAGGACTCGAGGGCATTTGTTTTGAAGCTGTGTTTACATGCCTTTGATCAGACGTGTTTAACTTTTCTGGTGCGTGACAGCAGCAAAACAAGTTTGATACAAGGATAATGAAACACACTGTGCGCCTGTACGTGTAAACGGCTATAACAAGGCTGCACACATCAGTAAGTGAAACTGGGGGCAGTGGGGGGGGGCACAAAGACAGGGAGATGCATCACAATGATGCCAACAAGTTAAATGTATAAAAAAACTACGCACTAACCCAGCAACAACAGCTCAATCTCAGCTGCTGCAGTTGGCCAAGTGGAGTTTTCTCTCAGCCTGCTGCAGAAGCAAACTCCCTCCAGCATCACGGGGAGCTTTTCCTTAGCAGCTAAACAGCAAAGGAGCATTGCGGCTCGGGAGGGCTCAGGGCTTGCTCGCAGAAGCACCCCAGGGCACTGGTGTGGAGCAGCCCATGCCTTTTGCAACCTCTGAGGTTTATTAGCAACTCTCAAAGTCAGAGCCATCTTTTGAGAAATGCCGGCGCAAGACTGGAGAGCAAAAAGAAAAGGCAGCTTTCAGCGATGCTTCTAAAATAGCCACTCTCTGAAATGCTATGGCACACCTGGCACAATTACCAAGGACGTACTTGCATATGTTTAGACCAGCTGGACCGCTAAACACCCTGCCATCACTTCAAGACTCGCAAGGCAATAAAAGCTCTCTCCCAGCACGCCAGGGAAACACAGAGCACTGCCGGCATCCTTTCAGCACAGGAGGATGACACGGGAGCCACGCGCACGGCTGTAAGCTGGGAAACATTTCCAGGCACTGCAATGCAAACAGCCATGCGTTGAACTGCTCACGCGGTCTTTGGCATGGGGCAAAGCCTCAGCACAGATCGGAGGCTGCTCCCACAGAGCAGTTTGGATGAAATAACCCTATTTTGGAGGTTAAAGGAGACGTGGAAGAGTGTGGATGCTCCAGCCTCTGCTAGAGAGCAAATCCAAGCATGTTTAATTTACTAGTGCAAATGCCAGCAGAGAGACTTTATAATACAGTCCCATGCTGACCATGCTTCAAGATGAGAGATGCCACCATCTCTCCGTGCTTAGCACAGCAAATGAGTAGAGCACATTGGCACAAGAGGTTTCCTAATAGCATGCCACCTCACTACGCAACCTGTCAAGCCGACACAGGCTTAAGCAGTGGATCTTAGTTGGCAATAGAGGGGGAAGTGAATACTCAGCTGTGATAAATATTTAACGTGCTTTTAGTCCTGAAGAAGTGTAGCACTGAGGCCATCATCCTGTAAGTGAAAACCAAGGCTGATTAATGGGGGAAGGTACTCCCATTTATGGGAGGTTAGGATCAATCCCAATTCTCAGCTATTTGTTGAATCTTTAATGCTCTTTTTCGAGAGCAGTGTTCCTTGGTGAAGGGCAGCATCCTAATAAGGCTGCTTTAACAGCACGGATGTTAAGGGGGTATAAATAAAAGCCCCCTGTGAAAAATAAACAACGAGATGAAAAAGGAAGGTTTCATGTGGTCACTGCATTTGGCTGGCTCAGAAAAAAAACAGTTTTGAGGTCTTCTTTCTTCTTTGGAGGATGGGTTTACTTCTTTCAGAGCCTGTCCTGTCACCTCAGAGCTGAGCCCAAGGCTACCCCCCAGACCCTCCTCTCTGCCAGGCCAAAGACAAGCTGCTGCTTTGGGAGGAGGGAGTGCCGGTGCCAGCCCAACCGCCCGTGTTTGATCTTTCCACCTCCTTCATGCCGTGCTAGAAAGGTCTCCACCTTCTTCCACACATCAGCCCTCTTCTCAGACCTGCAGTTTCACCACCTCATGCTCCACTTCCTCCCTCTCTGAGCAAGGTGGCCCCATGCCATCTTCCATCTCACTAGCCAAGACAAATCCACTCCCTCTGCACTTATATCAGCATCAACCACACCCCCTCTCATGCTTTCAAACATCCCCCTTCACCTCTCCTTTCTCCAGAGCACCCAGGGTGAACAGACAGCTTGCATTTGCAAGGCATCTCCCAGTGGTACATCAAGGACAGCATCCTCCTTTGTCCTTTTTGGGTCTTCCATTGCATCACCCTCCCACGTCCCCCTGCTTCCATGCTCGCTTCACCTAAGAAATCCCCTTTTGCTTTTCTCTGCCTCGCCACCCAGCAGAAATAACCCTGCCGCCTGTAAACAAAACCCTACCCGCACATCTCTGCTTGCTGGTCATCCCTCCATTGCTGGCAAGCAGCACAGAAACAAGACCACAGACACAAGCCTTGTAATGAAGATAAAGAGCCACATATTCTTCCCACCCCTCTCCATCTGCCCGTGCCTTTCCAGTTGCATTACACCTTATGTTACTTCTTGTCTGAATCTAAACATCAGCTCCTTCCCGGCCGTGCTGTTCCCCTCGCCCGCACCCTGTGCCAGGGACAATGAGGCCAACGGAGGCACGAAAGGGAGGGGATGAAAAGTGAGCCAGGAAAGGTGACAGCAAGAGGCAGCGAGGGACAGAGCACGTTTGCAGCAGGGGAGATCAAAGACACTGGAGCCAAGCGCAGGTTCCCACACACGAGGGGGGCTGGTGCATCCCTGCTGAGCCACTCCAGCTCCATCAAACCATCAGCTGGAAGAGCGATGGTTGTCTGAGCTGAGAAAGGGCACTGGCTGCTCCCCAGGGTGACAACAACTGGGATGAGAAGGCAATGCCACCTCCAGGCAGGAGCCCAGAGCCTCCCTGGCCCCCAAAGCCTTTGCTCCCCCTCCGAACTGCAAGGGGACCAACCTTCAAAATCCCTTCTCTCCATCCAGCCCTGGGACTGCTGTGATGGTCCTTAGAGGCCAAACCCCCCAAAATGAGACTGACCCAAAAGCAGGCAGCATGGCTGGACAACCTCCCTCCAGGGCTGCAAGTGCACAGGCTGGAAGAGTGGGGCAGAGGGCTGCACCCTCTCACTGCTGTACATACACTATACATCCCTTCCTACTCCCACCGACCAGGCTGGACCACTCCTCACTGACCATGCACCAGGATCAATCAGCATCTCTCCCCCCACAAGCCGTCTCCACCATAATTGTCTTTCCTCATCCACCATTGTAAACAGGGATTAGGAGTAAAGATACCAGGCTAAGCTTTCGCTGCACATTAACCTGCACATTATCCTCACTGACAACACAAGTGCCAGACGTCTGTCCTTGCCCTGTGACAGGCCTCCAACATGCTTCCCTGCATTGCCGTAAGACTTTCAGAGAGATGCTATGAGATATGCTCCTCTGCCCAACCTTAGCAAGCTGTCCCAGGCCCTCCTTGAGCTCCCAGCAAAAAAGCAAGGAAGCAGAAGTATTCTGCTGTGTCCCTGCGAGCTGACAGAGACAGAAGCTGCTACGCAGTCTGCTGGCATTAGGGGAAAGATCAGCACCAGAGAACCAGCTGTATCCCAAGGGGGACAGCGTTACACCCGATGCCTCCGTGGGACTTCGCACACCCACTGCCAAGCAGCACAGACAGATTCACCACGTGGCAATGCCAAGTGGAGGAAGGATGCTCCCAGCCCAGGGAAGGGACAATCAAGCCCTAGTCTGCAGCCAAACTGCCCAGGTGCTCTGGCTTCTCGCCCCAAACCAGGAGACCCTTTGGCAGAGCCATGCGCTTGGGAAGACGATGCCTGTGCAAGCGTTAGAGACAGGGCTGCTTTTGTTTACAGGCCGCTGGCAATGGTGCTGCGCACCCCACATCCTCCCCCAGCCAGGAGCGAGCTCCAAGAAAGGAAATTACACGAGCCAGAAGGTTTGATGGAATGAGCCCATTGGGCGGCTTGAAAATAGCTATTAATGGAGAGCTTTCTCTAATTGCTTTTGTATAATCTGGGGCTGCTAGGCGGAACTGGGTAATAAATGAAATCCAATTACATTTTCTCTCAGTATTTATTTTATTAAGTAGAATTCATCAGCTGATGAAGGGCCCCTCGAGGTAATGGCTCATGACCTAGTGGAAGGCACTTTTTTTATTATTATTATTTTCCCCACTCAGGGAAGCAGATAATTCAGTTCCTCAGTAAATGCAGACTGCTCCCCCTGCATCGGGGCAAGAGTGACAGGTCCCAGGGCAGGGGGGATCACGCAGGGTGCCCAGCACCCACACTGTCCTGCCAAGTGGGACCCCTGCTCTGACTGCTGCAGTCCTAATGAGCACAACGGGTGATTGAACCTCAGCTTCAGAGTGCCAGCCGAGATGGATCTACAGTGTGCAGCTTGCATGGTGTGCTCCAGAGGGCTGCAGCAGGGATTAGTCCCACTGGGGATGCAGCAAGCATCAGTCTCAGTCCGTGTCTGCTCCCCTGGAGGCCACAGATTTTGGTGCTGGTACTGCTTCTCTGGGATGGGTCTCCTACATGGGGCTCAGACTTTGGGCCCAGTACAGCACTATGACTGAACAGGCTGTGAACACCAGCAACTCGGATCCATCACACCCAGCCCCGTGCTCCAGTACATCCATAAGGACCAGCCTCACATTGCTCTGCAACGTGGCACCTCAATCACCACTTGCTGGTGGTTTGAGACGCAGTTGCTGGTGGTACAGACCCAGTTGCTTCCATGAACACTACCCAGCAAGGCCACCAAAAGCATTGGTCTCGCATGGAGGTACCCAGCCAAGCCTTGTGCCACCGTCTGCATGGTAGTGCCAGCAGTCGAGGCATGCCAGGGATGCCTGGTGCTGGCACCGCTGCAGGGCGCTCCAGCTGCCAAGCAGGGTTTGCTGGAAGCCATGGCACTGCTGGAGCACAGATCCCAGGCCCTGGCACACAGTGCCTTCTCTGGGGTGTGGGAGGCAGCAAAACCCAGTGCAGGTCAGGTGGGGTTGCTCCAAGTGTATCCGTCCAAGCTCCAGCCAGCATCCCTGTGGAGCGGGGGTGGTCACCACAGCACAAGCCCCTTCCTCCTCCTCCCTCCACATCAAAAAGCAGCAATGGGGCTGGCGTTTGCCAGGTTATCGTGGGGTCTGGTGCAGCATCATCACCCTTTTGCTGGAGCTCACAGGGAGGGCTCCTCCAGTGCAAGCAGGCAGGATACCTCAGGGATCTTGCAATTGGCTGCCAGGCGCTTCACCATCCCTCTTCCCATCCAGATATTGACTGACGTTCACCCCTCGCTCCCAAACCCAGCGCCGACAGCTGTGGCTCGCCCAGCTTTCACTGCCATCTTGTCATACAAGCAATTTATCACCCGCCAGTGAGCGCTCGTTACAGACGACAGACTCCAGTGTCCGTTAATTAATGGGAAATACTTACAGAGGCAAACACACACGCACAAATCTGTCTGAGCAGTTTCCTATGGCACCCACCACGGGTGTATCCACGCGCTGCAACAGCAAGCACAGGCTCCGGGAGCTGCAGCAGAGGTAGCCAGCAGCAGCCAGGCTCAAAACAAAGAAGAATCAACACTACAGGGAAAAAACCCAGCCACGGAGGTGATAGAGTAGCATGGTTTTATTCCTGACTTAGTAAGAAACTACTCAGTTTAAGGGATCAAAAAAAGGATGATGATTCAAGAACAGGGGGGCAAGCAAGCCATGTCCCAGCTGCTGAGGCTTTGGGATGAAGGTTACTCCATAGGACACCTCCAAAGGGCTTGCACACTCTTTTGCTGCAGAAACAGCTAATGGTTTGCCTAACCTCACACGGGGATGAGGCGTTGTTGGCTGTTGTCCCCACCAAGTCCTCCAAGGGTCCGGCAAGGCAGGATAAGCCCAGTCCCCCTGCACAGGAGCAAACCCAAGGGTGCAAGAGCTGCCCCTCCGCAGCCTTACATGTCCCAGCCCACAGCTTAGCAGCATCAAACAAACGCCTGCCAGTGCCTGAGCCTTCACACCGCTGGGTGAACTAAAAATAAATGAAGTACGGGTTCACAAGTCAGCGCCAGGTTTAAGAAGTGCCACGTTTCGCTGCTTCGCTGCAGAAGCCAGGCACAGAGAGCGAGGAAAAAGGGTTTCAAAGGGATCTTCTGAAACTCAGCTGGCTTTTTGATTTGGGAAGAAAACCTAAAACCAGTTTGAAAGGAGATCTAAACATTGTGTCAAAACCCAGCGCTTGATCTTTTTCACAAGTGGGCTTTCACTTTCTTCTGCTGAGGCCATTTGCCAAGCACAACACAGAAACACAAGCTATTCTCGTTGATCCAAAACTATTTTTCACCAAATAAGCCATTCATCTGAAATCTTTTTGCCCAGCTCTGCTGTAGAAGCTATCTGCTCACAGCAGCCCAAGATTTATGCTCAAATGAGCATTTGTGACTAACAGACAGACTAGATTCATAGTGAAATGCATCATCAATAAATCAGTCAATCACTTCTCCTGCCCTCAGTGCAGGGCTGAAGTCTCGAGTAACTACGCAGCACTTTGTCAACCTTTACTCCAGCAAAGTCTGGGTAAGAGACCTCAGGATTTAGCCTATTGATTGCTTACTATTGTTTGTGATGCTCTGCGTGCGTTAGACATGCTCCCTTCAAGCAAGATTAAATACCTGCCAGGGAGGGCGGCACACGGTGGTGCTGGCTCTCCCTAGGGCTGGTGTAGCGAGCCCCAGGGCTGTAGCACATTTCTGCTAGTTAAATGCAATTTTGGCTGTGGCTCCAGAGCCTCTGCAGCTCTTGGCTCCTCCGGTAGCGTTTTGTTGCAAGAACAATAGAGTGACAGCTCCCCGGCAGCTTTGAGTAGCATCTCCAGCTCAAAGGCAGCCGTAATACCTCCGCCAATCTCAAGTCTTTCAGTTTTTACATTCGCTTGAAGTTAAGCTGATCTCACTTGGGTGAGTGGGCGCAGACGGAGTCGCTCAACCAAAGCCGAAGCATGTCGCAGCAGGGCTGCTGCAGACACTCGGCAGCAAAGTGGACGCCCCTCCGCCCAAGGGCCGGTGCTTGTACCCCATGCACCATCATGTATATTGAATGTATTAATATAGGTGGCCATAAGCGACCATCCTGTCCCACCAAAGGGCAAGCCTGGGACACCTCCTCCCCCCGCAACTATAAAGCAAGGAAATACAGTAACCATTTGCAAGGCAGAACACCTCTTATTCACCCTCTGAATGCTACCTACCCCCACCGCACCTCCCTCCCTCTACCAAGGAGGCAGAACACTTGATGCCACTAGCCTTCAGCCTCCAGATCCAAGCCTGATGTCCAAATGAAGCCAGCAGATGACCCGACTGTCCCTGAAGCACAAAGGCAGAGCACTGAAAACCAAGCCGAGAAAACAAGACCGCAAATAACTTTCTCGCGGGAGTCACGGTGCTCCCAGGATCTGCCCATGGCAGCCCCGACTCGAGTATCCCTGGTGCCATGGTTGGGATGACAACAAGACCTCAGCCAGCCCAAGAAGAGAGTGTGCTGCTTTCCGCCTCTGGGGAGCTGGATCTGTCTGCTCTGCATGGTACAGGTCGCTTCAGGGTTTTACTGATTGCTGGTGTGGAGGCAAGCACAGGGACACTATCACCTCCCCAAGCACCCCTACCGTGGGCTGAACACTGCAAGGGATGAAGGGTGCTTAGAAGGAAGATAAAAGTCTCACTTTCTTAGGATGCTTCTCCCTGCTGACACCACCCAGCGTACAGGGAGAAACCTTCAGCAAGTAAAAACATGCAATTCCCCCAGCAAAAAGCAGCCTGCAGAAGCACCTAGCAACTTTGTAGGGTGAGGGGAAAAAAAAAAAAATTAAAAAAACTCAAGGATTTACAAAATCCAAACTCAGACCACCGGCCGCTCTCCCAACCCTGCGGCATGCCCGTGCACTGGAGATGGCACACTGATTCCCAGGCTTCACCCACGCATTGCACTGCAAGGCAAGCTGATTTCTGACACTCATCCCACCTCCTGCCTTGTTTTATTTCTGCCTGGTGCCCAACCTCCCCCTCTCCTCTGGGTACTTTTCCTGCTGCCGTTTGTTCCTGTCCTTTACAGCTCTGCCTGCTGTCACTCGCGTAACCTTGCCTGTTTGGTAATTTGTGGCAATAAAGTGTCACTGTGGGGAAAAAATACAGCGTCGCAGCGGCATATAAATCTCTGATCCATAAATTGTGCTGGCCCCCACGTGCATGCCCCTCCCTTTCCATGTAAAGTGCAACAATTTAGGGCAAGAGGAAGAAAAAAGAGCTGGTAATATGTGATCTTACTGAAGGGCAGCACTGAGCCGCCCTCGTTCGGGGCTGTAACGAATGCTGAGGGGCTGATACGTGCTGTAAATTGCCCTGGAGACATAGGGCCTCAGTGGAGGCTTCCTAGAGCTATCCAGAGCTTAAAAAGAGTCATCCTAAAGGGAAAAATAATACAATAGACATTGCTAAGGAGTGCCATCAGCGCTGCAGTCTCCCTCCCCTATGAACAGCCTCGCTGGTGCCGAGCAAACGTGACCCTGGGAGCACCATGGCCGTGGAAGGGATCCAAGTGTGTGCAGCTGAGCCCCTCACTCCTCTTTCCACCCAGATGTGGGGTCCTGCCCATCTCCATCGCAGCTGAACAGCTCCTCCAGTGGATCCCCACCAGCACCCACTCCCCTTGGGCATTAAGGGGGACCACGAGGAGGCAGGTCTGCGCTTTTCCCCCCTCCATCTGATGCAGCGGGTGTCTGCTTTACACAGCCATATGCCCACCTCCGGGTCGACAATGATTCCCCATGGCTCAGAGCCAGGACTCAGTGGAGCAGCTCCTACCTCAGGCAAATGCATCCCACATTTGTGGCCCCGCGATCCCCAGCTCCACTGTGCAGAGCAGTGGGCATCCACCACTGTGGTCCTCCAGGAGCCGCGAGACCCGCAGCAGCCGTGACACCATCTGAAATTGTTTCAGAGGGAGTGCAGTCCCTCTTGCTGATGGTTATTTCTTTTAATTGGAAAACACTGCTTGCCTCCATCAAGAGCCCTCATTTACTGAATGATCATCTTTGTCACACTGCAGCTCAGCATCCCGGGCCAGCTGTAAAAAGTCACCTCCAGCACAACTGCTGCCTCTCTCCCAAGGCACGGCTCCTGTGCCAGACCCAGCAGACAGTCCCTCTCCCACACCCACGGTCCTCGGCGCGTTGGAGTCTCATCCACCACCCGTCACACAGAACAGCAGGAAGCCTTGCATTAAAGCCTTCTCCTGACACTGACATCTTTCTTGACATCTATGGCCCACCTGAACAGCTAAGTAACACTCCTGTGAATATAAACAAGCAGGGGAAAGTGCATTCACTAGACAGATAGCTTGGGGAAGTGTCATCACCCATTGAAAGCCCATATGTGGTTTTGTAACAAAGGTATTTGCTTCCTGTCTTGCCCACTCGTCAGAGGAATATATGAGGAAAGCTAAGCAGCACCCTGGAGACAGACTAAAACCAAGCGGAGAGCAAGGGATGCTCAGAGTGCTCGCAGGAGCCGTGCAGACGAACACATTATGAACACCCTGGGGAGGAGAAATCTCCTTTCTCCCAGCCTTTGGAATGGTACACAGCCAGAAGCCATCATGCAACTATCCTGCACCTGATCAAGAGGACGTGTTAAAAAAAAGAAAACAAAAAAAGTCAGGTCATGGTCCGCAAACCTGTCCACGGACAACTCCTTCCCTCCTGCAGCCACAATCCACTGAAGCCTGAAAAAAAAGCACTTATTGTGAGATCTCCAGCCCATTGCCATGGTGTGGTGCAGGGCCTGCGCATAGGGACACCCACCCCGTGCCAGCATGGGTCCTGGCAGGCAGCGAGCCCCACATGAGCCAGCTGCCTGCCCTGGCAGCAAAGGGGGCCAACAGCACGCTGTGCTGCGGAAGTAGCGGCACAGCCAGCAGCTCACGCAGTGCTTGGACCACATCGAGACATTGCTCCTAGTTTTGGGAGCCCCCAGACAAGACACATGTTGATTAACTGGAGCAAATTCAGCAGAGGCCACTGAGATGGCCAGGGGAATTGCTGAGAAGACTCAGCCAGGCTCTTTGCAGCAGCACATAGCAAGAGGATGAGTGACAGCAGGCAGTAGCTGAAACAAAAGGTTCCCACTGGATGCAAGGAGAAACTTTTCCCCCTTGACGGCCCACCAGCACTGGAGCAGTGGCCCAAACAGCCTGTGCTCTTTCCATACGCAGGGGCTTTCAGGAGCAGGCTAGATAAAGCCCTGAGCAGCCATGTCCAATCTCAGTCTGCTGCTCAGTGCAGAGTCTCTGCTGGACTTGCGACCTCTGAGGTCCCTTCCAAACTAGATAGTTTTGCAAGTCTGTTGTGAAAAACTGTGGCTGCAATGTCACATCAGGCCACTGCTTCCTAGGGTCATAACCGAGGGAAAACCAGCACAGCACCTTTAACAACAACACTCAAAGCTAGGCAGAATGAAGCCTTTGCCCTTCTCCCATTCTCAGTTTCATGACTACTGGGACAGAGCAATGCATGGAAGGAAATGAAGAGCAACTCTACCATATGAGCACAGGCACCCCTTCACGCCAGGAACTGAATCTGGAGTTGGTAACCCATTTCACCCCACCCTTTCCACCATCCCCTCAAAAACCATATACTCATTGAAGATGTATGTGCACATACACTGCAAGACCTGTGCTAACCTGGCCTGAGGAACCACTCCAAACATGCAGTTTGCATGGCTGGTACCGATTCAAATGTCCTTGATAGCATTTGATGAAGGAGGAAAACACATGAGACACAACATGGCAGTGGCCACACGTTGCTGCTTGGGAGGTTTAGGGTGAACAGTAGGAAAAACCTCTTTGCTGTGAGGGTGGCACAGCTGAGGGCCAGGTATCCCAGGAGATGGGGGATGTCCGTGCTTAAGCTGTGAACACTCAGCTAAACAGCCACACTGATCTGATGTAGCGTTGGCGGCAGTTCTGCTCTGGAGACCTCCGAGGTCCCTCTGGGTCTATGAAGATGCAAGAACAAGAGGAGAGATCGCTGGTCTGACCTTATCTTGGTCACCGACTCCACGAGCACTTACAAGACCTCTCAGCCACTTCATTCTTCCCATCTAAAAAGCAGGTCACTACTCGGAGGAAGGACAAAGCCCACCTAGAAGCAGTACCGTTGTGGACTGTGCCTGGAGGGGATGCACCTAAGCCAGAAGGCAGAACAGATTCCTTCAGACCCAAACACTGCTAAACGCTCAAAAACTGCATAACCAAGTGACAGCAGCAGATCTTTGGCAAGACATCTCTCCATCTATAAATAGAACCGTGTGTCCTTATCGCAGGGCTTTGATGCGTTTGGGGAGAGTATTTTTTTCCCCTGCGCCGCCAAGTCCCAGGCAGCACAGATAATGGGCTTGAATTGATCCAGCTCAAGTATTACTAAACTTCCTACCACCATGGCAGCACGCCAGCCTCAAATAGGACATGAGAACATGTGTCTGTTCAGAGCCAACCACAAGGAGCAGGCAGGCAATTTCTTTAGACTTTAAAAAAAACAGGTGCTTTTTGCAGATTTGTAGATCAATCTACAATGTATTTTAGAGGTTTAAGAAAGTCAATAGAAACAAGATATATCATTGCTGCACAAGAACCTGAGAAGTTGTATTTCTGTTTATGCTGCTGCTAGCACTCCAGCCGCGGGCTCATTGTCCTGCTGCTCCCTGCCGCGGTCCCACATCACTACTTCTCCAGCAGCAAAGTCGAGGGGGCTCCCTCCACTGCTCCCTCTGCTCCCTCCACTGCTGCAGTTCACCACCCCGTTGGCTCTGCCACAACAACTTAGCCCTGGGACTGGTTGGGGCCTGATATACCCTAAATCATCGCACCTTGTGCCTTGCTTGCAGCAAGAGGATGCAGGGACTACTGGCAGCAGCCAGGCTGACCTCCCACAAACTGGAGCTCGTCTCCTCAGGTCTCCATCCACTTAGGCTCAGCACACAAGTTCAGTCAAGTCGCTTGGGATGCTCCAGGCAGCGCTGAGACGATCCCTTGAGATTCAGTGCTCAACCTGGTGCTGCTGCAGAACCGCACAGGGCAGCAGCCTGCCCTCTGCAATCTCATCCCCAGGGACGTGACAAGCTGGTCTCCTCCTGCAGACACATCTGCCATGTACCCACCGTACCTCTTGCACCATTGTGGCAGGACTTGGAGAGGCCTTGCACAGACCCTCTTGCAAGCCCTCTGCTCACCCCAGTTCCACCACAGAGCACTACAAAGCATATTCAGAATTTTTCTCCCCCTTTTTTATTACTGTTAAGTGAGCCACATGACATGCCTTATCAAACCAGACCTAAATCATGCCTGCCCCTCCCTAGATCCTATGTAATACATCAGCCATTAAACATGCAATTAGCCTGCATTTACAAATCCGTAAGAGGCTCTTGCCGGCCATCCATCGCTCACAGGCAGGACCACTCGCGTCCCTCCGGCGGAGCCTGTCCTAATGAGCCACCAGGAAGCGGATCCCACTGGAACTGGCCACATCCATTTCTCAGCCTCCACAAGGCACAAAAAGCATCTCCTAGCTTCCACCCTGTGCCTCAGAGAGGGAAGGATAACGTGCATATCTGGACTGGAAAGAGCTGGCTGCACACCCTTGGTGAACAGGCAAAACCCCTGTGCGGCAGGATGCCCGGCTCCAGCCTTCCTTCTGCCCCAGAGTCCAGCTGGGTATGGGAAAACAGGTTAGGCTGCAACACGGGAAGCAGAAACTGGCTTCCTACCCTCCCTGCAAGGCTAAAACACATGCAAAAGCCTGCCACACATCCCACCCAAACCCCATCGATGCTCCTTTTGGGAGCAAACCCGGGTGAGGAAGCCCATGGCCGTGATGCAGGGCAGGGACCAGCAGCTGAGGCACCAAGGCTGGCAGGAGGACCAGCCTGCTGCTGCTTCTCCAATCCCCTTCCCATCTCTCTGTCAGGCTCGAGCTAGTCCAACAGCACATCAACGGGACTGGGCTTTTATTCCTCTGCTGCCACGTACGAGAGGGCGCCAGGGGACGTATCATTCAGCAAAGCCGAGGAAGAAACAAGCAGCGTTAACCATTAGCATGTGTGTACGGAGACCCCTCATAAACTCTTTTTTCCCTTGCTCCCATCTGCTTTGCTCTGGGCCACTAAATCCAATTCAGCAGCGCTCAGAGCTTGTACCGAAGCTGCGACACATTTGTCAGATCCCTGACTAGACCCATGGCTAATTTTACAACGCTAATTTATCTCACCATATTATATCGCTTTCATTTCATCCCCCCGGATCCCATTACTGCCAGTGTACCTTGTATCCAGCATGTAACAGTAATTGGTATTATTAGCGATGTACCCTCCTCGAGCTGCTCTATTTGCAGAGCTGCGAGGAGTCCTGTGGGTGGGCCGATCCACACCAAGGATGGGGAGGGAAGGGGTCCTTATCCCATGCCACCCCATAGATGCCACCACCAGGCAATGCTGAGGGCAGGGTTTTGCTGCTGCAGAGTATCTCTGCACACCTAGACCCCAGCCTGCTCCCCACTGCGGCTCCATCAGGTGCTGCCCACCCCTGCAGTCCCTTAACCTTGAGCTTTTAACTCCAGAGCCCGCATTCAGCCTTACACACAGGGAGCATTTCTGTCCTTGCCTGTGGCTCAGGATATAGGACTCTGCTGATCCAGGGTGAAAGGGGCTGCAAAACACCCCTGGGAAGCACGATGCGGGGGCAGGGGAGCTGTACAGGGAAAATTCATGACGCTTCATGCTATTTTGGCCAACAGTTTGTCCTCTTCGGTGTAAGCTATTGCTTTTCCAAGATCAACGTAATTAAAGCCATGCAGTTTTAGCTAAGTGGGAGGCTGCGCTAGTCAAACGGTGACAATTCCCACTTAAGATGTCCTTGCCTGGCATTTAGAGACTTGTTAAACTTTAATTCATCATTTTCATTTCTCAAGCACCAGCAAGCACCGGCTTCCCCAGTGCGGCTCCGCAGGGTCTGCGTCCCCAAATGGGGCAGCACCATCCACAAGCCCCTTCCCTGCTCCATCAGGGTCCCCACAGCTTGGAGAAGATGACCCCAAACCTCTCCTCAAGGAACACTGTGTTATCACAGCCCCATACAAAGCACGTATACAACAGACCTCAGAGGTGGGGCAACCCCTTGACCATGGCTGGTGATGGTGGTGGTCTCCTAAAGGGATGCAGCCCTTTTCAGCAGAGCAGAGCCCAGGGAAGTTCATCACATCCGTGATGCTGCAGCCCCCAGTGCGGGAAAGCAGAAAGAACATCCAGCTGACCTGAGAGCCTGAAGTTGTGCTTGTCTGTGAGAGGTGGCACCTTACCTCCCACCACACAGCAGGGCTGGGTAACACTTACCTGCTCCAGAGTAGTTCAGCCACCACGGGACCTCTGCTACCCCAGCTAGACCACACATCCTGAGCTGCCCTAAGGGCTTTCAAGTGGGAGGGCTCTCTATGGAGAAGCCTCCAATGTGCAGTCCATGACATGTGCATTTTCCAAGCTGTTCATCCAAACCTGGCCCTCTACAACCTAAACAACCACTGTCAGCATCTGCCCTCTTTGCACAGGGGCCATGGGGCTGCTCACACACCAGAGCCAGGAGCAGCCTTTTGCTACACTTTCATAAACACCATCCTAGCCAAAAGACACATGGGCTGCAGCCCCACCGCAGCCAGCTGGCCCAGAGCGCACCAACCAAGGACAAACCAAGTGAGCAAGTATTTTAACCCACTTCTTACCTCTCCACCAGTCCAGAGTCCTTGGGGCGTCCCCAATTTCTCATCAACGTCCAGGGGATTCTTCTGGCTGCTCGACCAACCCTTGCCGCTCAGATCTGGGATTTTCTTCAACAAAACAGAAGAGACAACCTGTCAGGTTACCAGGTGGAGCTCTGCCATCGCTTTGGATTTAGAGAACAACCCAGGGACAGGGGCATCTGTTTTCCAGCCCTGACGGCTAGGGGTAACCAGTGTAAACATGAAGCTAGTTTAGATGAAGAGTGCTCCCACATGAGCATCACAGTCCAGCCCCAAAGCATGCATTTGCTTAATTCTTTTGATTTAGAGACATGAAAGGGGAGAAGGGAAAAAAAATACTGCAGCTTGGGGCATCTCTGATCTTCTTTAAAGGCAGACAGCAACGCTCCCCAGCCAAAACAGCATAGCAACACTAAAATGTCAGCCCTGCACCAAGGCATTTGCCCACGAGGTCTGGCGCTGCCTAAGCCCTAATCCTGCAAAGCCTCACACACGTGCTAAACCGTGCAGGGAGAGGCCAGCCCGACTGAACCTGGGAGTGTGAAGAGGAAAGCACGCACGTACGGCTTTGCAGCACGGACACTGAGGACTGGAAACGGGAGCAAGACTTTCTGTGCTACGTCTGACATGCTGCCTAGTGAGATGGAGTCTGAGGCATTACTGTAACCAGCGGTGCCTTCAGTAGCAGCAAATATGCTTTTTGTGTTAGACAAACAAATTATCAGTCGAAATCCGTGCTCATTATCTAGCTCTTGTAGCTGAGCTTGTGTTCTTTCCCTTCCCCTTTTTAAATGCTTTGAGGAGAAAAAAAAAAGTCTTATGGTTCTGCATTATTAAAAATGAAAAATAGGAGCCAAACTCCACTGGCAAGAGCAAAGTCTGGGAGTCGCTCCTGTGGAGACACTTTCCCAAGGGCAACAGCAACTCCAAGCCTGGAACACCATGTGCTTTAATTAGCACCCGACCTCGAGCCGACGAGCTTCGCCAGAGCCCTCCCCGGGACCCCATCCAAAGCCCAGGCAAATCAGCAGGAGGATGCTACAGAAACCCAAACTACAACCCCCATCCACCCCCACTCACCTACAAAACCTAAATAAATAAATAAACCCCCCTAACTCCGCTGGGTGCCTGATGGAGAAACCCTCATTTGCAAAGCGCTGGGAAATAATTAAAAAGTTTTCCCAGAGCTTAAAAGGAGGGAAGCGGACCGTTTGTCATGCCAGCAGCCATGGTGTGTTGCAATTTATCATGCTTGTCAGGTGTCAGCCACCGAGAAATTTAACTCCAGCTGCCCCGAGCCCAACACCCGCAATGCCCCATCACTCAAAAGCAGCTCTGCCAGGCACCCCAGAGCTGACAAGTGACTGGCAAGGAGAGGAGAGGGCTCCTCCCCACCAAGCCTTCCCTTGCACTGCAATGCCAATGCAACTTTTTTTTAAAAATTATTTATTTATTTTTTTAGCCTGCAGATGAAGCGGAACAGAGGAGACCAGGCTACAGCAAGCAGCGAGACTCATTCGTCACTACCTGCCAGAGGCCCGCCTGGGCTGTCGCTCTGACTTGGCAGGGATATGACAAGAGAGATGGGTTTAGCACTGAGCACCCTCAGGGAGGTTTTTGCGGCATCCTCTGCTCAAGCCGTAAGGATGCGGCTCTCACAGGGACAGTGCATTATGCTGGGTACAAAGTGCAAAATCCCAATGCCTTTGCTGAGACATGTCCCTGGAACCTGCTCATGTGGAAAGGACTGACACCCTCTGCCACCTCTGTGCCCTGTCCTGATGAGATGAGCCAGCCCTGCCACAGGTCCAGCAGCCCAGCTTTCCCCACGGAAGTTGAAGCATGGATTTGCTTTTTAAGAACCCCATACTGAGGTCAAATTGGGTTTTGGAGGAGCTCAGCATGCCCAAAGCAGGTCACCAGCTGAAGGACCTGGCTCAGGGCATGAGCTACCGCTGAGCCAGCAGGAATATCTGTGAGCTAGACTGCCCCAAAAACAGGGGACAGCCTTGACCACAGCTCAGGCAGGCTCATGTAAGGAGCAAATTAAGCTCAACACGACCCGGCAATGTGCGTTTGCAGCCCAGAAAGCCAACTGTATCCTGGGCTCCATCAAAAGAAACGTGACCAGCAGGCTGAGGGAGGTGATTCTCCCCTTCTAGTCCACTCTCAAGAGACACCACCTGCAGTACTGCCTTCAGCTCTGGGACCCCCAGCATAAGAAGGACATGGACCTCTTGGAGCGAGTCCAGAAGGAGGGCTACAAAGATGATCAGAGGGCTGGAGCACCTCTCCTATGAAGACAGGCTGAGAGAGTTGGGGTTGTTCAGCCTGGAGAAGAGAAGGCTCCAGGGAGACCTTACAGCAGCCTTCCAGTACCTAAAGGGGGCCTGCAAGAAAGCTGGAGAGGGACTTTTTACAAGGGCATGTAGTGATAGGACAAGGGGTAATGGCTTTAAACTGAAAGAGGGTAGATTTAGATTAGATGTAAGGAAGAAGTTCTTCACTGTGAGGGTGATGAGGCACTGGAACAGGTTGCCCAGAGAGGTTGTGGATGCCCCATCTCTGGAAGTGTTCAAGGCCAGGTTGGACGGGGCTTTGAGCAGCCTGGTCAACCTGGTCACCAGAAATACTCTTGTTTTGGCCATTTCTGTAGCAACAAGCTGAGTTAGGAGGAACCTGCAATCGTTGCAATGCAAGAGCACTAACTGTTTAAACAGGTCCCTGCAAAACCCTGAAGGAAGCCCAGCACCCATTGCATGCTACATGTGCCACATGATGCATCTGCATGCTACAGCAAGAGCTAAGGGATAACGCAACCATTTCTTGCAAAAAAAAAAAAAAAAAAAGCCAAACACACAGCATTTGCCAAACATCTTCCTCCCAGCACAAGCCAGGGCCACGTCGATCGGGGATCAATGAGTTTTACTTGTACCAACACAAGGGGCCCACAGTTTCCCATCGGCAAGGCATCCCGTGCAAGAGCTGGGGCGTAGGTTTTGCACTCACATGTGCTCAAAGCAGCGCAGTTCCTGCTGTGGGAGCAGAGCGGCCACTACCTCCCCGCACACGCTATATATAATACACCCACACAGCAGCGTTTTTCAGAGGCTCGCAACTTGGCGCAGGGAAGGTGGATTTTCGTGGCGTCAGCAACAAGCAGATCCCTGACACCTGGCTGAAAACCTTCCCCATAACTATCAGGCCCGGTCTCACAGTGCAAAGATACTAGAGTCTCTTCGGCACAACAACAAGAAGAATTTTTCTTGGGTTTTTTTTTTTCATAAGCTGTGGATAAACTAATGCCTTTTTCTCCCCCAAACTGTGTTCTGAGAGCAGCTTAAAACCCTCTTTGCTAAAATTTTCCAAAAAAATTCAGCCGGAGGCAGAGACATGTGAAGTTTCAGTCCAAATGGTTAAAGGCTGGCAGAGTTTCAAGCAACTGAAGACAGGGGCTTATAATCAGAAGTGTCAGGCAACCTTAATTATATTATTTCCTGAAGGAAATAGTTTTCCCTGCCGAAGTCCAGAAGTTATTAAAAAAAGTTGACCTCACTGGAACCAATCAAGATGGAGACAAGAAGCCTGTGATGGATTTTTAAGGCAGGCAAGTTCATGCATCTGTATTTTCGGGGTCCAGGATTTTAGGACAGGTGTTCCTGGGCAAGCCTGGCCCTGCGACAGCCCCATGGCCAGGAGCCAGCATGCAGAGCCCCCTCCATCCATCCTCCTGAAGCCCCCCAGGCAGCAGGACACAGGAGCCCCATGCACCCAAGGAGGGTGCTCACCTGCGCCTGGATCGATTGCTTTGCCAGCACAAGCGAAGAAAAACAGCCAGCTGCTTTGTGGGTGTCAGGAGCACACAGGCTTTTTGTCCGTTTCTTCCCCTGCGCCCATAAATAGAAGTGACAGCACCTTTATTTAGGACTTCTTCCAGTTAAGAGGGGACGGAAAAAAAGTGAAAAATGAAGTTGTAGCTCAGCAAAGGCAGAGGTGGAGGATCCTAAAGGCACAGCTCGTGCTGTGCTACAGCTGCAGCAGCCTGGGCTGGTGGCAGCCCTCGCACTCCCAAAACCAGCACCTCCTCACCCGCATCAGCGCGCCCTTCTCCTCCACCCTTCCAGGCAAGGAAACCCCATCCCACGTGCCCCTGTCTCCTGCCACCAATCCACTCCTCAGCACTAGCTGAGAGGCTCAAGCATCTGGAGGGAGTCAAGAGGTGGAATAACTGCGTCTCCTTTCCTCCTGAAACAGATTAAAAAAACCCTCAAATAATTCAGAGGAGAAAGTCACCTGTTCCCCACACATACACAAAGCTTGTACTCGTAGCATCAATGGCAGCCCCAAAATGCATCTCAGCCCTGTGCAGCTCGCCAGCATGGCTGAGCAGTGAGTGCAGCATCTCCACCAGCATCCAATACCACAGGAGGTCCTGGCTGTTTTGGCTATAACCTCTAAGGAGAATTTTGCAACTGAGGAAAAGACCTCCTTTCTGTAAAAAGCATGGAAAGAGACTCAAAAAGCAAGAGAGGAGGTGAAGGCTGCTCTGTGAGAGGGCTGAGCACACAGCAGAGCTGGCCCCAGGCAGTGCCCCGGCATGGGGGAGCACAGCCAGGGTTCGAGCATCCCAGGTCTGGTCTCCCCCAGCTCCCTGCAGCATCTCACAGCAGCACAGCACCTCGTGTATCACAACGGTATTGCAACACGCTGATAACACAAGCTTTGTTTCAACCTTCATCCTGCTTGCACCCCTGCTGAGCCAGAGCTATGCCACATGCTGGAATCCAGTCCCCGACAGGGGCTGCAGGGCTCACGCTGTCTGCACCATGGGGCCAGTTCCCAGATGCTTAGGAGCTTGACTGGAGCTAGACTGGATTTATGCCATGCACCTTCACCTGCACACAAACACACTCAGGGCAGGCGTGTAGGAAGAGACCCGCCATCCCTGGCGATGGGTGCCCACCCCATCCGGAAAGGTTCAGGGTGGCAGTTGTGTGCAGCTCCCTGCGGAGAGAGGCTGTGAGTGACCTCATGGGTTTCATCCACCACTGCCCTCTCCGCTGCCGCGAGTCAGAGATTAACGACAGGCCATTTGTCAGCACTGGTGGCATCATCGCCAATCTCATTTCTGAGCAGACATCTGACCTTGCTTGCATCCCCGAGACCCGTGTTACCGCACAGCTCAGGCAGCCTCCTGACAGCTCCCAGGGGACACCATGCAAGGCAGGGGACTGGGCTGTGACACAGCCTGATCCTGACTCAGGATGCACAAGACAAACCTTTCAGCTGCAGGATGAGCGGTGAGTGTTTGTAGGCTTGTCCCACTGCCCTACCCTTCTCCCAGCTGGTACCCAAGCAAGGGTAGCACTAGATTAGGTTATGGAGAAGGGACAACTGTCCCCAAAGAGGAGGGCTCAGGCAAAGCCAGCCTTGCCTGAATCTTGGGGGGGGGGGGCGCGCAGCGAGGAGACCTTTTTCCCATGCCTGCAGCATCCTGTGTCTTAGCCCCACGCTACCCAGCTAGCTGAGGGGGTCAATGTAGAGTACCAGCTGTGGTACGCAGACCTTCTCCACAGTCAGCCATGACCCAGGCTGAATTTTAACCCATATCTCACTCAATGAGGAGATCAGATAAAATCCAGACACAGATCCACCCTGCATTTCTGAGCAGAGCTTGTACCTGTGTCCTGCAGAGTAGATGAGCTATGCCACAGAGTCCAGCACCCCTCTGCCCCAAACCAGACCATGTTGCCACCACACAAGTCTACTATGCAACTGTCACTTGGACACCACACACAGCTCTGGTCCTCACACCTCAGAAAGGGAGTAGTGAGACTGCAAAAGGTACAGGGGAAGGGGAACAAACCAGCTTCTGCATCAGGGCACACCAAGCACACCAAGACTTTTCAGCCTGGGAAGAGGGAAAAGGAAGAAGAAGGAGACAGGACTTAGCCACAGGACCTCAAGCTAGTCACACCGTGTTGGCCAAACCATGATGTTCACACAGCTCCTTGCTAAATGGCAGAAAACAAATTATTTCAAGAGGAGCAGGGAAAATGCAAGCAGAACAGGTCCTCTGACAAATCTTGGTCCTGATGCAAGCTTTGCCTCAACACAACCCTCAGCCTTAGACAGCCAGATGCTGGGAGGATTGCATCCCCAGCGGGAGGGGCGAGACAACCACCAGGACAGCTCGTCGTCTGCACTGAGTCAAGCCAGTCCCAGCTCTCGTACTTCTCATAAGAGGAACAAATTAAAATGATGCGGGACTGGGAAAAGACACACTCAGTTAAGATGAAGAAATCAGTGCCATTAAACATCATTAGAATAATATGCCCAGAAAGCTTCATAAAAGGAGATACCATATGATTGAATGCTCTCCAGACCCTCATTTTACACAGACCCAAAACACCAACCAAGAGTCTCTTCTAACAGCCAACTCTCACAACTATCAGAAGGTTTTTTGGTTTTGTTTTCTGGGTTTTTTTTTCCTGAGGAGCTTTTTGGGTTTGCAATTGAAACTACAATTCTTTTAGTTCCTGGGGAAAAAAAAAAAATCATTTTTCATTAAGCTGAAGCAAATAGCATTTTTGCTTGTCAAAAATATTTGACACAACTCTGACAGACTCGATCAGACATATAAATAAAAGATTTAAACCCTTCTGCTTCAGAGCTTAAGAAAAACCCGCTGTCAGTCCCACGTCGGGACGCTGCCTGGGGGCTACCAGCACCGTCCTGATGCTGATGCTGGGATGGAGGGCAAGTACCAGCCACACCAGCCTGTTCACGCAAGTAAAACCCCACCAGCCCACGTTATTCTGCTGCAGGCTGCTGTCTCCAAGGCTGGATCAGGCCCCCCCGGCTCAACAAGCAAAGAGCCGGCTCCAGTGGCAGGGAGGCGAGCAGCATTGATCCCCTCCCTCTCCTGCCACCATCCGTATCCGATAACGGCATTGACCAAGGGGGCTGGATGCTTTATTTCCTTGGCCACCCGGGCTGTGCATCAGCAGCCATTGGGCCTCCTTCCCATCTGTCGTGTCAGCGACGCGGCCGCAGATGCCGTGACAAGATGCAGAGCGGTGTCAAAGCCCATTTTGAAATCCTTCTATCCTATTCAAGCCAGAGAGGCTTATCTGCATGGATTTACACTGTTTGCCCCAATATTTAGCTACTGAGCTGACTAATCTGTGTGCAGGAAAAACCCAGTGGCTCAGAGGCTGAGCAATCTACATCATTCATCATTTAGATTAGCTATTGTCTTAATCCTCTTTAAACTACTGTATAATACATAAGGGAATGGATGTCCTATATGCTCGGGATATGCATAAAAAACCCAGGCTGAAGCTCAGGAACTTATACAGAAGCTAGAATGACAGATCCTACCAAGCCACGGAAGAGAAAGGAAACCTGTTGCACCCCCTGACAGCTGGTTTAACTCTTGCTCTCTCCACCCCAGCAGCCTTTATATCCTAGCCAGCTTCCTAAAGCATCACTTAGCTCCCCTGCCCTCTCCCCTCGTCACAACCCTGTTATGAACTGGGGACCCCAAGCTGTGCCAGCCCACGCAATGCGGTCTTGTGAAAGCTGCTGCCCAAGGATGAGCACCTCTGCGCCTGGGGAGCTGGGACATCCCAAGCCAGCATCAGCCATGGCCGTGCTGCTCTTGGAAGGGCAATGGCTCTGCACAGCCCAGTGTCACGCTTTGGGCCCTGCCTTGCAAACAGGCAGGCTCAGGTCAAGGATTAAAGTCTGCTTGGCTATCCAGGATCACGCCGCGTATCGCTGCAGCACCCGGCAGGAGGACAAACAAAGAACAGGTTTCTTTACGGAAACAGCAAGGAGTTTGGGGGAAGAAGGAGAGGGTTCAACAAGGCAGTAGCAAATGAGGCTTTAGTTCGTTGCCTGCCAGAGCTGAGGGAGCTAATAAACAGACAGATGAGAGCTAAGTTGTCTTCTGAACCTCTGTATCAGTATTCACATTACAGAGGCTGCTTCCAGCAATTCCAGCATATTAATAATAAATGCTACATAATTACAGCAGACTTGCTTTTGTCCTCTCTTCCTGTTTACTGTCAATGTCTGCTTAACCCTGTGCAGCCCACAGCCGGCTCTCCACCAGCACCAGCGATGGCACCAGCACACAGCCCTGGCACCACCAATGGGTGCCTCTCCCAGCTCCCTCTTGGGCTGGACAGCGCGCAGGGGAGGTGAAGTAAAAGTTCAAGTGCTGATGCCAGTCCGCAGCAATCAGCTTCTACCTGTCAAAGCCGTGACGATGTTGCTGCAGGGCATGAAAAAGGAGTATTTGGGGCCTCACTGGCAGCCCCAGGCTGAGATGAGTTGGGGACTGTGCAAACGGCATCTCCAAAGCACAGAGGAGCACCAAGTCACCAACAGCTTCTTAATAGCAAACAGAGTTTATGGCCTCTCTTGGTTTTAAAATCCTCCAGACTTGCAGCTGGAACTGCCTTCCCTACAGAGATGGTTTTGGGGTGTCTCTGCCCCAGCACATCGGGAGCCCTCCTGCTGCACCCATGGTCACAGGGCTGTCAGTGGTGACAGCTCCCCGGGATGCTCCTGGCTGTGCAATTACACTGCACACTGCTGGGAGCTGGCAGCGAGCTATGGGGCAACCCCAGAAGCAAGCAAGCGTGGGAAGACATAGGAGATGGCCCACAGGTCCCAGGTCTGGCACCCAGCTAAGGAAGAACAAAGTTTTTGTGTAATCAAGTTCCAGACCAAAACACCTCCAGCTTGCGCAGCGCTGCAGCCACCTCCCCACGCTCCCTCCTCGTTCTCCGCAGCACCAAGGCCCCTCGGACCCAGCCACTCTTCCCAAGCATCCCTCTTCCTAGGCAAGCTGTACCAAAACACCATGCCCTGTCTGATCATTTCATGAACTGATCCAAATGAGAGTTAAAGACCCTCTGGCACTTTTCCCTGAATTTTAGAAGCATTTCATGCAATCTAGTTGAAAACTGAACTCTGGAGCCTGCTTTGCTTCCCACAGGACTGTCTCTGTGAGCATTTCTTCCTCAGTTGTAGGCAAAGAGCATCAAAACTCTGGAGAACGGTCCACGTTAACAGTGCAACAGCTGTTTATAGCAGAGCACAGGTTTAATTTGCACTTTCAGGCTAGCTCTCTTTTCCCAGCCTTGCAGGGAGGCTGCCATGCCCCCTAACATGGCTTCAATAATAGAAGAGAACAAATGCCTCAAATGGGATTTCTGTGAAAAGAAACCAACATGCAAAACAAAGCGTGCCTGCCTTCCAGTGCAAATTAACTCAGCTTCTGCCCTGACTGCAGACCTTTCCAGACATGAGACCCGCTGGACGACAAACGAATGCCAAGCAACTCAGATGCAAATCTCTCCCTGCACAGAGAGCCTCAAATGCTAAGGGAACACTTGGCTTTAACAGCTGAGCATTGAGAAGCCTTGAAATGGAAAAAAACAACTAAAACCCAGCTACATCACTCACACAGGGAAGACAAGGCTGGAGTGACATAAGACCGACTGTCCGTCAGACACTCGTGTCCCACTCAACCTGGGACACACACAGCATGCCCCAGCGCTGGCATCCTGCCACCGTTCTCTGATGGTTCCCACAACTGCACATACCCACTTTGCGTTTTCTGTGCCATCTCCTCTGCAAGGTGAGGCACAGGAGCATTTTTCTCCCTGTACATGTCGTAGTCACTTTTTTGGAGTTCTCAGAAAATGAAGCAGCAACCAGTTGTTCAGGAATAAATGCTGAAGAAAAAGAAACACAGCTCTTCTGTCCTACGATGAGTACAGGCAGCAAGAAAAGTGGAGGGACAGACTGTGCAGAGGATGGGAGGAATACACAAGGCAGGAGTCCTCTGGAGCGTTCACATGGAGCAGGCATGCCAGAGAAGGCTGGAGCAGAATGGAGAGCAGGAAAACGGGAGATCATCATCATCACATCAAGCTCTTCCTTGCAGGACAGTACCAGGAAGGTTACTTTGAGAGCAACATGGCTATCAGATCCCCATAGGGTATGAGGAAGGCCCAGTTCGTCCCTGCTGGGTGGTCCTGGGCCAGTTGCATATCTGTGGGCTGCCTCTCTTTTCACTCACTGCCACTTTCGGCAGGGCAGCCCCAGTTTCTTCACTGCAGGGACCTTTGCTCCCTGTGCAAAAGGCACTCAGCAGGCTGGAGTCCCCACATACCACCGTGAGCTGGTGCAGCCGGGAAAGCAATAAGCCATATGGACAGGAAAGGGAAACCCACCCAGAGCTGCAAGGAAGATGACATATGTCAACCCCAGAAAGGAAGATCCTGAGCCGGACTGCAGCTCCTGGGACGCACGCAACCTGTGCTGCTGGAGGAGCTGCCACATGCAGAGGGAAGCGATGGCCCTGCCAGCCCCTTGCAGCACCCGCCAGACACACGGACAACCTCCAGCACTACTGGGCCAGCTGTCACAGCAGGACTGCAAGTGTGGGAGGACAGTGAAGCACCCAGACTGCTCTGTACGCCCCTCTCAACAGGGCACACCCAAGCCAAGCCCAAACCCTCCCAGCGTGGATCCTTGCACAGTGGTGCCATAGTGTAAAGCAAGATTTGCCCCAGATTTATTAGCCAGCAGTCCTAGATGCAAAGACAAAAAGGCATTAGACTTCCAAGCCCCCAGACTCATCTCCAGGACAGCCTGCATCACACCCCCCTGCCAGGGCTGTTTCCCTGCTTTCCAACAACCTCCATGTCCAAACCCACCCCCCCAAATCTCAGGATGCTCCTCGGCAGTTGGTGGCAGCACGTCACAGGCTGTCTGAGCCTCTTGTGTCAGCCCCCTCTGCAAGCCATTTCAAAAAAAGAGAGCAAGTTATTAATTACAAATTAAGCTGCTAATTGATACTAAGCTCTGTTAGCTCTAGGGGAAACAGAGGCAGAGCTGTGCCACTCACACCATGGCTCAGTGATTGCAACTGCGATATAAGGGGCGTGAGCTCCCTGGGAAAGATGCTGGGGTCACAGTTGCACCGCTTCCAGCTCAAGCTGCAGATGTCAGCCCGGGGATCTCTTAATACTTGACTTCTTCCAGCCATGACCTGCCTCCAACCACTGTGACAATCAAAGGTTCAAATACCCTCTCCCTGCTGACGGTCAGACCCAAGTGCAAATCCAAAGTCAGCACCCACAAGCGCCAGCAATTGCCTCCACCAGACTTTTTCTATAACACAGCAATTAGGGGTGACAGCCCCAGGGCTCCCCCAGATAAAGATCTCCTTGCTTGGAGGGGATGAACAGTTTCCCTATCAACACAGCCCGGCAGCAGTTAACGGTTTGTACAGCAACAAGTCCCCATTTTGCTTGGCCCTATGCGGACTCCTGCATCTTGCAAAGGACAAGGAGACGAAGCAATGCAAGAATCAGCCCACGCCAAACAGGTAAGATCAGGCCAGCTGAGATCCTAGAGCTGAAGAAACCCCTCCCGCCATAAGTTTCTCAGCTCTGCCTTTTGGAAAGCTCAGAAACACAGTGCAGAATTACCTCCTCTCTTAATAAGTAAGAGGTAATTAAACTAAGGAATTTAATAATAATTCCTTAATAAGGGGTAGTAAAGCTTGAAGTATTGCACCCCTTTGCCCCAACTTTGAAGCACATGGGAAGCTGCTCTCTTGGACAGGGAAGCGCAGCACTTGCCCATGCTGGACAGACCTGCCTCGTGCAGGGGCTCTGCTGGAGCAGGACCAGTTCTGCTGGGTTTGGCCATAAAGCAGCCGATGCTGAGGTCTCCATCCATCCGCTCTCACACCGTGCTTCTCCTCAGGCAGCTCAATTAAGCCTAACGAATTACATCCAGCACAAGTCATGAGCAAACGCAGGAAGACTTGGCGACCATGGTGCTGTGCAAGCAGAAGGTGAATAAATAAAATTGACTCAAGTTGACAGAAAACTGCACAGTGAAGCTCGTTGGAAGATGCCAATTCAGTGACAGAGATTCTGTAGTGAAGCATCTGTTCGGGTGACTTCGGCTCAAAAGGGGGCAAAAAGAAAAAGTGACGAAAGCCAATTCTACCTTTAAAAAGGAAAAACTGCAGAGAAGTTTTATGCTATTTCAACATTTAAGTTTAATAAATAAATAAATAGATGCGTTTAACCAAGAAGAAAGAAAATATTTCTAGTCACCAGAATGGATTTAGGATCAGAGCTGTAGAATAACGTAGGTTGGCCCAGGTCTCAACCTAATGCCATGCAGGTGGAGCAGGACCAGCCAGCTCAGGTCACACAGGGGCTGCTGCAGGCCAGGGCTGAGCATCTCAAAGGCTGGACCTTTCCCACCTCTTATTCCTGTTGTAGTGTTTAACCACACTCATGGGGACAAGATACTTCTCAGTGCCTGATAGGCAATCAGATGCTCCAAACTGGGCTGTTGTCTGCTGCCCTGTCCGTGCGTGCTTCCAAAGATCAGTCCATCTCCTGCCTCTCCTCACCCATTGAGGGGCTCAAAACAGCAATAAGACCCCCCCTAACACCCTGCTTCAAGGAAGGTCCCTTCCCCAGGCTGCACAGACCCGCTGCTCTCAGCATCTCTGACACCATTCTTCTCCTCCACAAGCCCTCCGAGTTTCTCTGCTGACAATCACCGATGAGATTGGACATCACATTCCCATGGGAGATGGTGGTGGGGAAATATTGTAAACCAAGACAGACTGCACAGCTTCCTAGAGGGCAAGAAACCCTTCCCAAATCTAGTCATAGCCATACCTGACTGTCACAGTTTTCCCTTCAAAAAACAGAGCCCTGCTCCACAGCGATGCAAACAGTTGCCATTTCAACACAGTAATTCGAAGTCAATTATGGCAAGGTTAATGGGGCAGAGAGGATGCCAGTCGGCTGGGTAATGATGTCAAAGCACCTGGCATTGCCTGGGCAACGGCTAGGCAGCAGGGATGCAAATGAAGGCGCAGGATTGCACTTGGTCCCTGGAAACGAGCTGATGCAATTGAGCGTATCAGCATTAATGAACATGGAAATAACGAGAGAGCACCCAGAGAAAGAAGACACTGATGGGGGGTGGGGGCTGCACCCAGCAGGAAGATATGGCTATGGGTACCACGTGCTGGGTGTCAACAGGAGCAGGCTCCATGGTGCTGACCTTCCTCCAGGTCTTCACCCAGAGGTGCTTCCCATGGTTTAACACTCCAGCTTTGCACACCCAAGACCAACTATGTTGTTCTTCTGCTGAAGTCTCTCCTTGAGCAGCTCCTGGCTCCTCTCCAGGCAAGCTGCAACAGGCAGAGCAAGAGGGGAGCTGCGTGTGTTAAGAAGCCGCATCTTAAAGTGACCTGATAAACACAGGGCCAAGGCAGCAAAAACCAAGGGGCAAGAGGTGCACAGGAGCAGAGGTGCTTGAGGGCATTTCAGTGCAAGGAGCAGCGACCTGCTAAGGAGGAAGGCTGTTCCAGCAGTGCTGCCCAGCCTCTCCAAAGCTTGCAGCCCCCACATCATCTGTAATTAATGTTTTGAAGCCTGCAGGCAGAGCAACAGGAGCTGCTATGTGGGATGTTGTCTGCCAGGACAGCACCTGGCACAACATCCTTCCATGGACCAGGACTACAGGGCAGCAGATAGGAGTGCTGCAAGTCTCAGACACCAGCAAGCCACCATTGGTCCACCATCCAACTGCTCTATCTTCTCCCTGGTCCACAAGCTCCATCAGATCCCTCTCAGCACATTTACTACTTGGAAAACCTTCGCTCCTATACTGTAATATTCAGTGCTTTTCTATCCCTGGCCTTTAAGCCCACCCCATGCCACCACTCTCCCTCTTCCCTAACCTCACTCACACTCCAGCACAGCTGCAGTGATGCAGCTGCCTTTGGTCCCCAAGCAGAGGCCATCCATCCCTCCACATCCCAGTGGCACAGGTGGGCTGGTGCCCCACACCCACCCTCTCATGCTTTCTGCTCACCCTCTTCAACTCCACAGCCCACCCCCAAAATACACTCCAGGGCAGCAACAGCTCCACCAGCAGCCACAGTGAGGTCCCACAGGGGTTTTCCTGCCCCAAGAAAAGCTATGTCAGATGGGCAGGGGGAAGCTGACAGCATTTCTCACAGCAGTGACTAGCAGAGCTTGCACAGTTGAGATGCAGCTGTGCAAATGAGACCCCAGCAACCTCCCCCCAGCCCCAGTGATTCCCCACAGGCATAAAGAGCGGTATCAGGGACACAAAGCAGCCAACACCACAGGGGAGCAGTTGGGTCATGCATCCATTTACAAGGTCATCGCCCTGTGCCTCTTTAAAGCCCTTCACTTTCGCCGGAGGCAAGTCAAGGTGACTTGGACAGACCATGCTGCTGCTCCTGCTCCCACCGATGCTCTCTGCTATCCCCTGCCCTTGCGCTGTAAGCCCCTCGGAGCCAAGAGTATCCTTCTCCGCTCTCTGGAAATGGCCCTGCAAAGCAGCAGCGTGTGCCATAAATAACACTGGCAATGGGCAAGAGCTGAGCAGCCATGGGCTCTGCAGGGACTGGAGCATCCCTGGCCAACCCATGCACAGGCTCTGTGGGATACAGGGCTTGCCCTGAGCAAACACCTTCTGAGCATCCTCCCTGCCCACCGCAGTGGGACCAGGCACGCCTGGGCTCACAGCAGTGCTATCCTCAATGCCAGGTCTCTCCTTGAGTCTCAGCATGTTGCTTTTAAAGGTTAGCAGTAAAACCAGCTACACAGAGGGAATTAAGGGGGGGGGGCGGGAAGAAAGACGAAAGAGAGAAAAGACAGCTCTGCTAATAGCGAGTGAGCCAGAAGTCTCCGAATCCATTTGAAATGCGTAGGGCTTAATTTAACTTAATGGTTTTGTCAAACACTGGCACTCTGTTAAAAGCACAGGAGAGCTGGTAATCCAAATGCCAGCGGCTCTGCCTTTGCTAGTCACAAGAAGGCTGCTGTTCGAGTCCCCAGATAGATCCATCTGGCTTCACACAGGCAGCAAGCACGGCCCTGGCTACTGCCATCACTCACTAGGGCAGCTCTGTATTTACTTAGCACTGGCAGCAGCCCTGGCTTTGCCCAGAACACAAAAACAAACACAGCCACTGCATTTCTGAGCTTGTACATGTCTTAAGGCAGCTCCAGGCTTCTCCTGAAAACGCAGCTCGGTCAGGGGAAGAAAGATTTGCAACTTTCCCTCGGGAAGACAAAATGAAATCTCTCACCTATGTGGACTTCGGAAAGAAGTTGGAAGAAAAAACAGAAAAGCAAACTCTTTGCTCACAAGCAGGCAGAGAAAGCCACGCGCTGAGCTGCAAAAGTTGGTTCCCCACCCAGCCCTGCACTCCCTCCTCTCTCCAGCAGCACTAGGTCAAGGGCCCCCAGCAGCCCCCATGAGACGGGATGGGGCTCAGCCCCAGGGGAAACCAGGCAGCACTAGCTCTGCTGCTGTCAAACCCTCTTCTAGAGGAAAAAACAGAAATATCAACCTGCCATTTAAGATGATCTTCCCTCTGCAGACAGGAGACTGAGCCCATCTCTACATATGGTAGGGACAAGACAGAGGGTGTTTAAGCCTCCTCACCTGCCCTGATGCTCTATTCTGGCAGCAGATGGGGAATTCAGGACACCTCACACGCTGCCTTGTGGTTTTGCACCCCCTCTGAGGGCACCAGTGATGACCTGCAGCACCAGGCACTGTGTGATTCAAGCCACCGACACACAGGCACACCAGGGACAGGGACCAGGGCACTCTCTCCTTTGTAGTGACAACAGTCCAAAAAGGTCAAGCTTGCTTGTACTGTCTTGGGAAGAGGCTAAAACATTGCTTTTAACCTTGCAACCATCTGCAGGACATCAGTCAGCCACAGATCTGTCCTCTTCACCTGCATCCTCCCATGCACCAGCAGCCACCACAAACTGGTGAGACCAGAGACTTTGGGAGCACAGCTCTGCCCACCTCCCCAGCTCCATGTGCTCCCAACAGCAGATCTCAGAAACCTGCCCTTCCCCAGGGCAGAGTCTCCATTTCCCAGCACATCCATCAACCCTCCATCTGGCTCAGTGCAGAGCACCCTCCCTGCCATGTACCCCAGGCAGCAGGGTTTGTTCAAAGGGCCGGCACTAAAGGAAGCACTGCTGCCAACCCCCAGCCTCTCAGGACAGTCCCAGAGCAAAGGGCTACAGAGGGAAACAAGCCCTAACTCCAGGGCCATGGGCACATCCCCCCTCCACACAGTGCAGGTGGGGAAGGGGGTCCAGGAAAACTCGGGGGGGGGGGGGGGGGGGGCGGCAGCGGAGGCTTTTGAGCCTCTGCATCCCCTTAAACCTCCCTCCATCCCAGGACCTGGATTCCTGTTTGATTTAAGACGCAAATGGAATCGAGTTTAAAGGTCTCAGCCTGGCCCTTGACTCCTTGGTGGGAGTCTTTCCACATCACAAAACCACCAGACAATTCAGCCTGATTGACAGCCTTTCAGGCAGAGAGGCCCGGGGCTGGAGGGAGGGGAGGGGGCCGTGGGGCAGGGCTAAGGGGGGGCAGCTGGAGCCGTGCATGGGGCTGGGAGAGCAGGGGATGGCTGCTAGGTGGGGACGATGCTCAAGGTTTGTGCTTCCACAGGAAAAAGGTTTCTGGGGAAGGATGAGAGAGACTAGAGCATCCTTGAGGGATGCAGTTCCACTTAATACTGGCAAAAGCCAAATTGCAGATAGTACATACAAGTGAAAAAAAGAGAGTTGGTTTAATGCGCTTTTTCCTGCGGTAAGTGGATAGCAGTGTACACCAGAAAAAGCAGGGAGCTGAGGATAAGGCAGAAGGGGACTCCAGGCTCAGAGAGAGGAGAGGGGTCAGTGACAGGCAAGAGCCAGGAGGGATCAGGGATGGGAAAGCATCCCTGTGAGAAGTGAGCAAAGCTAGCGCTCAGTGACCCTGGGCTCAGCCATTGGGGCTGCAGCAAAGGCTGAGATGGCAGCATGGAAGCACACACATACACACACACATGTGGACGTGTGCAACCTGTGCCATGTTCTGCCTCGTGCCCATCCTTGCTCTCCAGCCCCAGCAAAACCCAGCCCAGTGAAGGGACATCACCAAGTTTCCCCTGCAGCAACAGGCAGGATCCCTAGAACAGCTAGCAGAAAAGATTAAGTGCTTCTGCACCTCCTCCACCCTCTTCCTCCTCACACCCCAGCTGAGGAGAGCTGGGCACAACCCACGGCTCCCTCCAACACAGCTTTTCCCCCTGTACCAGGGCTGATGTCAACACCCTCCATGGGTCTGCAGAGCCCAGTCTTCAGCTGTATGTGGCCAGCTCCCTTCCAAACCCACTTACATTGTTAATTTTGGGAGAAGGTTCCCTTAAAAGTACTCTCACCTTGCAGCCTGGGTCAAACCCATGTTTGCCAGCCCCTCATCTCAACAGCACACAATGCACCTCTGTCATAAGCTGAGTGTCATCACTTGGGGAGACCAGGCAAGGGAATGCAAGAAGACCACAGATACTTGTCACACTATCTTATTTATTCCCCCTTCTGCACACAGGAAACCCTTTCTCCTACCTTTTTTTTTTCCTCCTTTAAATAAAAGAGAAAAATTTTAAGCTGGTGCTTTAAAGCACAGCAACCGCCAGCCCATCTCCATGGCTTGCCAAGAGAGCAATTCATCCTCTGCCTCTATTCTGCAGTAGGTAAAGCCCCCCCCCTCGCTTTTGTTCATCTCCCCGCTCTTTTGTCTGGCCCTGAAAGCGTTGATCACTCCTGCATGAGGAATGTGAAACTGATGTGATGTGATAGGAACAATGCTCCAGCCCCGCTCCTCGCAGCCACATCAAAGTCCCCATTTGCATGGCTTCCCCTTGCCTGCCTGTCCCCCTCTGCCCCCGGCCGCGCTCTGGCTGCTTCAGCGCCTTCATTGTCCTCCCAACTTCGAGAAGCAGCCTTGGCCTCCTGCTAAAAGGCACTTGATGGCCTCCCCATGCCTGCCGCTGCCTCCTCTCACCCATGGGAGATGCGACCCACGGGCAGCATCTAGCTGGCAGATGTGGCATCCACAGGTGGCACTGATACAGGCTAGGATGCACCAAGACGATGTCTCTGTTAATCCCGCTGCTGTCTGGTACCTGCTCCCAGATGGATGCTTCTCCCCACAGCATGGCCAGGCTGGGGTGGGGGATCTAAGCAAAGGGACAGAGAGATGAGGAAGAGCCGATAAATCAGGAAGTGTGGGGTAATGGGGCCCAGCCCTGCTAGAGGAGAACAGGGAAGCGTGTGGAGGGCATTAACATAAAAATTAGGACATTTCTTCAGCCAGTGAAGGGCATAAAGGGAGTTCACACTGAAAATGCCTTGCTCCTGCAGTGTCTGGGGGAGGCAGATCCCTTCCCGTCCTTCTGGTGCAGGAGGAGAGACCAGGAGCCAGACACTCAGAGAGGACATGACCTGACAGCCAAACACCACCACACCTGTAGCACTGCCAGCCCATACAGCACCCTCCAGCACTGGCAGCAGCACAGAGCTCAGTGGATGCTGCAGAAGCCACTGGAGCATCTGGATAAACACAGCTCTGGGTCCAGGCAGCCTCGTGCCAGGCTGCTGAGCCCAGGCACACTGCCACCAGGTAAAAATCCTGCCGCTACCCTGTAATGAGCAGCCACAACCCAATGCTAAGAGATGCCCTTCCCAGAGCACGCTTCACAAGGAGTCCAGCTTCTCCAGACCTTATCAGGTCAAAGGCTTTAATGCAGGGCCAGCAAAGGAGGCTGCTGAGAGAAAAACCCTCCAGCAAGACAGCCTCTCCCCATTCCCACAGCAGCTGTGGCTCCATCGCAAGCCTGCGCTGACATGACAGCAGCTGGAAAGTGATAGCTTTCCTGCTCCTCAAGGCACTGTCTGCCTCCAAGTCCCCTGGGAGCCCCAGGCAAGCAAGCTCCGTTTCCCTTCAGGGGGCAGCCAGGTACCTGCTGCCAGGCAGGGGGATGCAGGCAGCACCCTGGCAGGGAAGGGAAAGCCAGGCACTGGCCATGCCATCTGGGGTGCAAGGGGGAGGCTGGCACAGGACAAGACCAGAGGAGAGCAGTGGTATGACCACACAGAACCGCGTAGCACCAAGCTATGCTGGAAACAGGAGGGACGCTGATGCCCCTGCAAAATTGAGGTGCTGCTGGTACACCTCACAAGCTGAAGGATTTAATTTTTGGTGAAGGGCAATACACTTAGCTTACCCTTGCCACTGAGACCAGTGTAAGATTGGTTTCCCCCCCCATCCTCATCCTGAAGTACGGGACTTCCATTTAACCTTAACACCAACCATGATGCTGAGCTAGTCTGTGTCACTAACCAACACACAGAGACAGCCAGCATGTGTCTAGAGAAAAAAAAGAGGCTTCTAGGTCCAGCCATTTCCAACACAGCAAGCAAGATCCAGGTAATCAGGGCTTTGAGCCCATTGCAAACATCTCCAGTTTTCACCTCATACAGAAGATCAGTGATCCAGAGGGACTCCAGGTGTTTTGACTTCAAATGCAAAGAAAATGCAAACCAACTGTCCAAGAGCCATTTCTGGATTATCAGCCCACAGATCAAAATGCACCATGGGTTACACTGTAGGAGGTACTGCTCTAATGTTAAACAGGCACTTCTTAAGCACTTCCCAGGCCACCTGTACCCAAGCAGCCTCCCAAATCTTGAGAGCCCCTGCCTCTTTCTTCAGTTTTTACCTGTTTACTGCAGCCCCCTATTCAAGCCCCTCTGCTCTTCATCACTAGCTGGAGTTCAGCAGCCTGCCAAGGGACACAGCACTGGCAACTGTTCCTGACTTATACTGATGGAGAATGTAACTTCCCTTTATAAAAGTAAATAGAGCCACTACCAAGAGGCAGAGCACAATATTTTTTAGTAACAAGAATGTTTCTGCCTCAGTGCTTACAGGGGAGGCAAGACAGTCAATGTGGAAGAACTAAGCCCACCTTCCTAACACTTTGGGTCAGATTTGCTACACAAAAGCCCCCTGTTGTGCATTAGACCTGGCCAATGTCACTCTTGGTTAGGAAAGAAGAGTCTCTGCTAAAGGAATATGTTGGGGTGTGATTAAGGAGGACATTTCATTCTGGCATTCGGATTTTTCCCTGCCAAGCTGGTTTACCTTAGGATAACACCAGAAAGGCTGTTTGGCTGTAGCTGTCCTCACATACTAACCAGAGCCCCCAGCAGCTCTGAGGCTCCTTCATCAGGCTGGGGGAGCACAGCACACCCAGCTGTGCTGCCCACCACCCTGCTGGGCTCCCACTTGGTCAGCCCCCAGGGACAAAGCTCAGAGCCGCCTCTGTGTCCCCAGGAGGAAAGAAGTTCCCTGAGGTGGGCTGACCCTCTCTGGATGCCAGGTGCCCACCAAGCCGCTCCATCACTCCCCTCCTCAGCTGGACAAGGGAGAGAAAAAATATAACGAAAGGCTCATGGGTCAAGATAAGGACAGGGAGAGATCACTCACCAGTTACTGTCACAGGCGAAACAGACTCAGCTCAGGGAAATTAATTTATTACCAATCAAAATCAGAGCAGGGTAATGAGAAATAAAACCAAATCTTAAAACACCTTCCCCCCACCCCTCCCTTCTTCCCAGGCTTAACTTTACTCCTTATTTTCTCTACCTCCTCCCCCCCGAGCGGTGCAGCTGGATGCAGAATGGGGGTTGCAGTCAGTTCATTACACATTGTCTCTGCTGCTGCTTCCTCCTCAGGGGGAGGACTCCTCACACTCTTCCCCTGCTACAGTGTAGGATCCCTCCCACGGGAGACAGTCCTCCACGAAGTTCTCCAACGTGAGTCCTTCCCACGGGCTCCAGTTCTTCATGAACTGCTCCAGCATGGGTCCCATCCACGGGGTGCAGTCCTTCAGGAACAGACTGCTCCAGCGTGGGTCCCCCATGGGGTCACAAGTCCTGCCAGCAAACCTGCTCCAGCGTGGGCTCCTCTCTCCACAGGTCCTGCCAGGAGCCTGCTCCAGCACGGGCTTCCCGCGGGGTCACAGCCTCCTTTGGGCATCTACCTGCTCTGGCGTGGGGTCCTCCACGGGCTGCAGGTGGATATCTGCTCCACCGTGGACCTCCATGGGCTGCAGGGGGACAGCCTGCCTCACCATGGTCTTCCCCACGGGCTGCAGGGGAATCTCTGCTCCAGCACCTGAAGCATCTCCTGCCCCTCTTTCTCCACTGACCTTGGTGTCTGCAGAGTTGTTTCTCTCACATCTTCTCACTCCTCTCTCTGGCTGCAGTTGCTGTTGCGCAGCAACTTCTTCCCCTTCTTAAATACATTATCCCAGAGGTGCTACCACTGTCGCTGATGGGCTCAGCCTCGGTCAGCACTGGGTCCGTCTTGGAGCCGGCTGGCATTGGCTCTATCTGACACAGGGGAAGCTTCTAGCAGCTTCTCACAGAAGCCACCCCTGTAGCCCCCCCCACTACCCAAACCTTGCCACACAAACCCAATCCATCCCCCTAGCCAAGGAGGAAAGGCAGCATCTGTCCTTTTTGGTAGCTATAATGGTGCAACAAGTAGCTTTGCTCAGAGAGATGAAAGCCTGCAGGACACCAGGACAAGAGCCTTGCTCTCGTGTTGCCAGCAGTGAGCTGTTGCAGAAGAGGTCACAGATAAGATACTGTACACCTCTCCAGTACTCCACCTCCCCAGCCCTCCACACAGCTCTCAGCAAGGCAGGATAGGTCCTCAGAAGGGTCCCTGCCAATGCTGCACCAAGAACAGGGAGCAAACGCTTTGTGCTAGTAAAGGGTGAAACGCTGCAATCCCCACACAGTGTTCACTGCGGAGTTAAATCCACCCCTAAAAGGTGGTGAAACACTGGAGAACTGCCCCCAAGCAGGGCTGGGTATCACAGACCGGGAGACATCTGTCCTTTTCCCTTGCTCTACTCCAGTGGTCCCCACTGGCTCCTGGCAACCTCTGGCAGCTGGTGCTGACCACATAGGATGCTGCCCCCCAGGATGCTGCATCCAGAGGAAGCCCCCTCAGCTTGCCTTACACCAGCATCGCAGCTTGCTGGAGCTCAACAGTACCATTCGAGCAGACCCCAGCCAGGCACCCCTAACCCTTCTAAAGCACATATAGAGCTAAAAGGCAGCAAGGCAGTTAAACAGAGCCACCCCGCTCACTGCATTCATTTGGCATCGGAGGCATACCACAGGTGAACAGGACCTTGAATACAGCTAGACAGATGTTGTTTCAGGGCTTGCTAATTCTCTGTCCCTAATTCATTCCTGGTTTCTGCAAGATACAGTCAATTCTTGACCAGCCACCGCACATGCATGTTTCTTTGCTTTCAATTCGGCCAGCAAAATCCATTTACCATGCCTGTCTCATCCGGTTTCCGTCAAGCCTGCTGAATTCTCCTTCAGTGAAATAAGCAAGTTTACTGTAACACCCTCTTTTGTAAGAACACGGCTAAAATGACAGTCTTTCTGGTGCCTGACTCTTTCCCTTCACAGCAGGAGCTAAACACTGCTTGTTTTCAATTGTGAACTGTTCCGACTTCTTGAAACGCATGGAAGTACCAAGGGGGTCAATTTAACTGGGAAAGAGGTTTCTAAAAGAGAATATTTATTTACCTTTCAGTTTGCTGTGGAGAAGTTTAGGCTGGTAATTTACTAGCCAAGGATGCAGGGGTCTCTGGGTGAACATGAGAGGGAAGAGATGCAACTCAACATCTGCCTTGTCCAACATTGGCCACGAGGAGCCAGAGACCAAATTGTTGGTTTAAAGTTCCCAGTTGCAAAGCCCTGCCCCAGTTGGTGGGTCTGGGGGAGGCAGGCCAAAAGCTCCACCACTTGCACAGCCCAGGGTTTTTTGGCTTTTGGTGCCAGAGCCACATGCCACCTTCAGGCCTTGCAGAACATGGTCCCAGTCCTCTGCAGCATGTGATTTCCACCTCAAGGCACCTCCTAACGGTCTCCCAGGCTGAGTTTGGTGCAGGACAGATGGAACAAGAGGGAACAGAAAACGCAGACCTGTTCCTCCCACACCCCTTACTCCTTCCTTATTGCTTTTCTGGTGACATGCATCCATAGCAAAGGAGCTACAAGGCACCAACATTACTGGCCCTGTGCTAAATGCTGTCAAATAAGTAGCATGCAAGTCAGAGTGACCCTTTTATTCAAAACCAGCTGGAGAACCAGGCCAAGCTGCTATCTGCAAGCACCTGGAAGACCCACACTATTAACTTCTGCCCAGAAATAGCCACCAGTGGCCTCAGAGCAGGGAGGGAGTCCCCAGGGATGCACCCCAAAGAAGGAGACCACCAGAGAGCTCTCCTCCCATCCCCACTCCTGCCTGAGCAGGACAACTGCACATCTGGAGCCAGGCAGCTGATGGGAACCCAGCACGGGGCACACCAAGCTCTGCACAAGGAAACCTGGCCCCTGTACTCCATTTGCAAAACACTTGAAGCCTGATGCTTTCAGCACAGGAAACATCCAAAGTCCTTACACTTTAGGGCTGAACTCCCCCCCTGCAGCAGCCTGCAGTTTTCATTTCTCATCCTCTCAGGTTATAGTTTCCTTACACTCTTTTCACATCCTTGCTATTTTTTTGGCAGCTCCTCAAGTTTCATTCTCTTTTCCAAGTTACACGACCTGAATTTAAGACTTCTGCTACTCCTCCCTGCTCATTAGCAGACATAAATTAAAAGCAGAATTAAAGATATTATTTACAATACCACTTGAGACACCTTCAAGCCTCTTATTGCCTTGCCACGTACTGTGAATTCTGACCCACCAAGGGACTTTATGTCCGGACCTTGCCAAGTGTTTGTCTACATTCTGTTAGATAGGTTTGGAGGAAGAGCGCTCATCCTTCTCAAAAATAAGATAATCTTGAGGCTTTGCTGAAAGCTTTCGGTTCCTGCATCAAGTTTGTTGCAAAAGAGTTTCCACCTGATAAGGTCTTTTGACACTGAACAGCAGATATGACCCACTTGCAGAAAAAACATGCAACAAATGATTTTTACTTTTTTTTTTTCTTTCACGGAATTTGGGTAGGATGTTACCAGACCTGCATGGGAAACAGCTACTGCCTGTAGGGCCCTGGTCGGCTACAGCCTCCCACAGAGACCACGGCTACAGTGAGCCAAGGAAAATGACTGCACACCAGCCTGCTGCCAGGACCAACAGCATCCTGTTGATTTCTACATTTCCAGGAGCCAAACAACTGAGGACCTGTGGATTTTTATTGCTATGCTCTGCTGCACCCATTCCCTCCTCTCTGTGATCCTGTGTGTCAGGGAAGAGGCTGAGAGAGATGCTGGTTGCTCTGTGCTCAGGATCCAATGTGCTGACATTGGCACCCAGCTCAGGGAGGTTGTCTCAGTGCAATCAAAGCTATTTCTGAAGTCTCATATGATGCTCACGGGTACAGCCCCTGCTGTGAAAAGCTCAGTTGGCATAAACCAGTGGCACAGGGCTTGCAGAGCCCTGCCTGTCCCACAGCACCATTCACACCCTGAGAGTCACACACAGATCCAGGCAAGACGCAAAACTGAGCTCAAGTGTCCCAGGGAGGAAGGGCTTGGGGCAGAGCACCCAACCGCCTGCGGGAAAAGAGCAGCAAGGAAGACTGAGCACGTGTCACAAGATATTCTACCCCAGCTGGTCACCGGAAAGGAGCTGGGAGCGATGAGGACAAAGCACAAAGCCAACAGCTCAACAACTGTCAGCTCAGAGCGCCAAGGCACGGCAAGAGCACACGGGCCATCACTGCTACGTAAGACACCACATGCCTTAATCTCTCCCCAGGGAGAGAACCTCTTCCAGCCCAGACTGTTTGTGTATTCAGCTAATTTTGTTGCCTGACTTTCCACCTACTTGCTCAGCGGAAAACTGATCCTCCCAAGTAATCATCACTATTTCATCCCTACCCTCAGATGCAAGGCCACAGCATAAGCAAAACCCTGCTCCACTGCATCAGCTGCAAACCCAGTGTCACAAGGCAACTGGCTCCCCTTGCCATGTCCTCTCTGCTGAAGCTCCTCTCCCAGTCTGAGCACCGTGTATGCCAGCACAGCCAAATACTGTAACCCACTTCTTGGTCTAAATAAGCCTCATATATCCTAAAATGCAGTTCCAAATCTCCTCCGTGGCTCCTACACACAAGTCAGGCTATTCAAGGGCAGTGGTATAATTAAGGGGAAAAAATACCCTGCATACACCAGGGAGCATCCTGAACAGCATGCGCTTAGTATTAGCTCTTGCTAGAGCACAGTGAGACTATTCCTGGCTGCTGCCTTCAGTGCCGGCGTCCACACTCACAAAAAAAAAAAAAAAAAAAAAAAAAAAAAAAAGAGGTTGTGGAAGTGGAACAACTTCCAAGAAGAATTAGGAGAATAAGTCGGGAACTGGAAAGCCTGCTGTGCAGCCACAGGCTCCAGTGCTCAATTGGTTCAACTAAGCCAAGAGACGATCAGGAGAGGACTTAATCACCCCCTCCAAAAGTACCAGTGCAGGGAGAAGACTTCTGCTGGCAGTTGGACCCCCCACTGGGGCTGCTCAGATCCCACACAGTGAAGGCAAAGGAGACAACTCAGCTTGTGGGTCACTGTAAGAGCACAAACAAACTAGCCTGGGCTGGGAAGTAATATGCCCAGGTCTCAGCTCCAATTGCAAGCCACCCCACCCTTAAGACCCAAGCCGTAACAGAGGAGAGCAGATGAGCAGTGAAGATGCCCTGGTCTCCTTCCTCCAGACCAGCCACAAAGATGAACCAGAAGCCAAGCCACGTAGCAACATCAAGGGCATCTACTGACAGCCGACCCCAAGATGTCCCTCTGCATCTTCCTTTAGCTCTCTCTTTCACATGCAAGGCTTACCAAAGGAGACAGCCCACGTTCTCACTAAAGACAGTCAGGCCAATGGTCATTTGGATAAAGGGAAGGCAGATTATGTTGTTTTTAAAATGCAAGTCTGCTACCCTCACTGGATCAGGAGGAGGATCAATTAGGACAGACCAGCAGCCTTAAGAGGTCAGAACAGGCATCCCATGTGCTTCTCCAGCACTTTGAAGTCTCACTGTCCTTTCATTCCTGCTTCCATATTGAAACCATTTTCACCAGGGAAGCTTTGCATCAAACACTGCTCTAAAACACAGCTGCAAGACTGAAACCTTTTCTTCACTCCTCCTTACAGTGCTCGCTTCACCTTTAAAGCAAGGCTGCCCAGGATGCCTACTTGAGGTGAGTAATAAACAGCACAGATCAGCTGCTGCCAGACTGGGGCTGTAATCCCATTTCAGAACCGCATCCTGGACTCAAGCTACACACGAGAGAGCAGAGACATCACACCACTTCCTGCAGGGACAGGAACAACCGACTGGGAGCCCATCTTGTCCCTCAGACTGGTACCCACCCTGCACTGTCAACAGCCCCGGCACCAGACTCCTTCTTTTTTTAAAGCAAAGGGACAGTCAATCACTAATTCCCTAATGCCCTGAAGAGTATTTACTGAGGTTAGCCAAGCATTTGAGATGCTTGCAAAGTACCCTCAAGCCTTCCTTAATAGCTATTTCTGTATAGCCATCTTTTGTTCCCAGTCTCCCTCACACCTCTCTGGGCTTTTTTAATCTTGCTAAAGACAGGTATAAAGAGATGGTGAGGATCTCAGTCATTTGAGAAGGGAAAAGAAATTGGTGAAAAACCAATTCTATTTAATAGACCTATTGTCTCCCTTGTATTTTCTTCTCCCTGGCAGTACTGTGAAAAAGCCTTTCTCCCTCCTTCTATTGCCAGCTGGAAGGGCTGAGATCACACAGTTCAGACACCTCCACACCATAACTTAAAGATTCATCTCATTGCATTCAACAGGGTCCACACTCCTCTGGCATCCAGCAGCATCCCTGCAGACATTACAAGTTTTTAATAGCTTGACCACTCTTCGCAGTCCCCCCAGAAATCTATATATGAGCACACTTCTGTTCTCCATTTTACATCCCTCACTGCTCATTTTGCCTCTTGAATTTCTTCCTTTCCTGGTTCTTTCCCTGATGCAATCCTGCAGGGCCACTTCACATCTCCCAGAGTCTGTCATTTGTCCACTTTCTACTTCAGTTTCCCCAGGTACTGAATCATTGACCTAAAAATGCAACTGGGCAAGGTATTCTGGGGATATAAAGCTTCCTACAATCTCCCAGCAAGAATCCTGCCTCAGAGATTTCTTACCCCGTAACAGTCCTTCACTGCTTGATCACAGCCTTCCCATCACCTTCTCCTGAAGGCAGCTAGAACAAATACAAGTTCTTTGGTCCCCTGACTTCTGTCTACTTGCAATGCCATCACCTCAACAGCAGCCTCCCAGGCTTGCTGAATCAGCCAGGGCAGTGCCAAGCCATCTTGTCCCCACCATCCGTTTGTGCTCTTGTCTCTGCAGCACGCCCAGAGCCTCCAGCTGAGACAGCAGCTCCAACACCGCACACACAGCAAGAGGCCCTGCCTGGAAAGATTTACAGCCTGCACAGACACAGCAGGTGGGGGGAAAAAAAAAAAACAGGTCTGGAGAGAGGAAGGCAACTAGTTGCAGGCCACTGAGCAGACCATTCTGCATGCTCCTTCTCCACTGCCTGATGTGCTGATCTGCAACCATTTCTGCAGGACTGGTGGAGGTAGGAGCAACCCAGTTCAAACATCTTTGCACAAGCATAGCTTTCAGGCATCAGTGCAAAGAAATGTCTGTGTGAATTGGAGGGAGGGAACCAGACTTGAAGCACCAGCCAAGAAAAGGCTGTTTTGGTTTTGCATGAACTCTTCCCACCCTTCACCTTCAAGGGCACTTCCTCTCCTTGCCACAAGTAACAAGCACAGATAATTGAAGGAAAACATCATTTCCCAGAGCACTTCTGATCCGTATTATCCATGCTCATTACAAGCAGTGAGGCTTGTTCTGGTCTCCACCAGCTCCAAGCAAACAGGAAAGACTGCAGCACAGGGACAAGAGGCAGAAGAGCTGCTGAGAATACTACAAATCAAACTAGGCCACTTAATAGCTCTTGAAGGACCTGCAGCCAGAGACACATGGGCTTGTACTCAGGCCAGGACATCAAAGGCCCAGGGTCATTTGCACAGCCCAAGTTGCCTCCTAGAGCTTATGCAGGAGAGTGGATTTAACTGGGCAGTGCTGGAGCACCAGCATTCAATTCTGCAGCACCAGAATTCAATTCCCATCTGCTTATTGAATTGTGTGGGTTTTGTCCTGCCACCCTCCAGGTTGCCTCCTCACCTTGGCAACAGTACCTTGCTGGTCAGTCTGAGAAAAAGATGCCTGGAAAAGGGAAGAAGTTTTTCTTCCTCTTCAATCATTTTTTTTAAGCTTTGGTGTCTTTTTTGCCATTGCATGAGCACAAGGGAGCTCTTCTCTGCTGCTAAGCTTTGGCTACTTCTACTCTGCTTCCATGGCTGGCTGGAGCCTCGCAGGAGGTGACTGGATAGACCTGTGGGCCCCAGGTCACTCACTGTCTCACCCTGGCATCTCACAGCTCTCCCTCACTTAGAGGATCTTCAAAAAGGTGTTCAGGGACCACATTTCACTAGCTCACTGCAGAAAGCCCTATGCTCAGCAGTGCTGAAAGCTGGGTAGAGCAGGAGGCATTAGCAGACACGCAGAAAAAAGTAACTAAGCAGGAAGACTTACAGGAAAACAATTTGCTTTGGCAGCACATTCCAGGTCCTTTTTCCAGAAGAGCCCTGAAGAGAAGATCCAGAAGAGATGCTGCACACAGCCATGTGCTAAAACCAGACAGCACTTTTTTTATAGCATTAGCCTCAATCAGGGAAGCAGGAGAGGTCTGGCCAACCTGGACACAGGGTAGCTGCATGCAGGACTACCCCAGCAGTGCTGTTTTCCTCTGCTGGATGGCGGGATGCACAGATCTGGAACTACCACCACCTCCAAGCCAGCTCCTGCAGCCCGTGCCAAATGCTGAGCATTTGGGACAGGCGGGGAAGAGCAATTGGAAGCAGCAGTGACATGCTGCAGCAACACACCACCTTCCTTTCAAACAGCCTCGCTGCATGCCGAGCCAGGCTCCTGCTTGCTTACTATTCACCAGAATCATCTCCCATTCATTCAAGCCTCAGCTCCCTCCCCTCTTCAGCCCTTCGTGCTCCTCTTCTTCCTCCCCACTCCATCAGGGTCAGGAAACTCTCTGGTTCAGCATCTTCCAAGTGTGATTTATACCATCTCCAGCCTGGTAAACTATAAGATACTGGAGAGGATCCAGGACTGCAGGAAGTGGGTCTGCCTTGGCAAAGACAAGAGACAGAGGAAGAAACTGGATGGGAACTAGATAGGCTCTTCCTTCACCTGGCACCCCCATCCCTCTTCTCTAAGTCTTGTGATTTATCTCTCTCCAGACCATCTCTGCAGGAACCAGGTCCATTACGGAAATTAAAATGAGCTATTGCCAGCAGCTGGCAAGATCAAACCCTCAGCATGCCTGTCCCCTCTGAGCAGAGATGGCAGACACCACGGGCTTGCAGCCAAGTGCATGGGAGCAGGTGCCAAGAGAAGCTCCTGCACTGCACCCTGATGGGCCACCAGCTTTGGAGTCCGCTGGCCAGTGGCACAGCTCAGAGGGCAAGTGGAATACCAGTCTGAAGCTGGACTCTGCACAGCCTGGCTTCCAGGAGTGGCCAAGGGCAAGCACAGACCATCCGTGCCATTGCATGCAACCCTCAGCATGAGCACATCCAAGGCGTTACAGAGACTTCAGGATGCTTCAACACTACAGGACTGAGTTTGAGGTGGGGGAAGAAGAAAGCCCTTTCCCTTCTCTCTACAGCTTCCTCTACTAGGAATATCCCTAGTATGAAGATGCCTGAATCAAGGAAAGATTCATCTCCCAGGATGAATAACTATCACAGAAGGCTGGTGGCTGCAGGTACTGCTAGAAGATGTGACCAACCAAGAGATCCTTCCCTGAAAGAAAGGCTTCAGCTTCACACACACAGAGTGAGCCATGGGCACCCTAGAAGAGGCAGCTTGATGTTTCATTGACCTCAGACACAACAAGGTCATTATCATCCCCAGAAAAATCTTTTTACCTCATGTATTTCCAAATGATAACACAAAAGCGTTCAATCTTGAACAGGTTTGTGCTCCAGGCTGGTGACAGCTCTGGACAAAGCACAGAAATAAATGCCTGTGGAAGCATATTAGAAGGGCTCAAAGCTAGCAAGGCAGGGACAAACTTCTCCCAAGCAAGATAAGCTTAGTCAGGCATTACTGACTGGCACAAGAAGAGTGAATGCAACCCATGCTAGGAGAGGTTTTCCAGGTGCTGCTCTCCCTTTCTAGCCCCATGCAGCAGCAGGGAGCTCCCCAGACCAGCACTTCTCAACCCGAGATGTTGAAGGCATCACAGAGCAGCCCAAGCACAGCTGCAAAGGCAAAACCTCACACCCATACAGCAGCGCTTGTGCACACAAGCAGCTATAGGAGAGAGCAAGTTTGTAAGCAGAGAAATGTTGCAACACTTCACAAAACAGCCCATGGATGTTTGTCACAAGAGGCGAGGTGGCCCTTAAAAGTCAAGGAATGCTGTCCTGAAGGCTCAGATCTTCGTGGCCACAGCAAGACCAGGAAAGAAAGAAGCCTTATAACCAAGGGGCCTTAAAAATCCCACTGCTTCCCTGATGCAGTAGGGACATAGGTGATGTACACGCACTCTGGACTTAACAGCAGGACAATGTGTCCTTACTCATTTCAGCACCAAAACAGGAGCTTGCTCCACCTGAGGTTCTGCTGGCCTAAGCTCTTGTACAGCCAAAGGTCAGATGAGAAACCACCAGCTTTGGAAAAAAATCAGGCAATTTTTTTTTTTTTAATACATCTCCTGCAAACAGACTTTTTGCTGGTACTTTCCGTTGCTTAAGACAAAAAAGTTGAAGTTATCATCTGGACAGTGACAGTGCTGCCATGCTGGCAATCAGTCTAATCCATCTGATTAGAAGAGAATTTGGAAACAAACAGGAAGGGAGATTTCCTTCCTTCCGCAGCATTTCAAAGAAACCCGCTTCATGCTCTGCCACAAGGTAACATTTTGCCAGGCTGTGCTCATCCCAGCCTAGACGCAACAGGGCACCAAGCACTGTATCTGGGGCCAGAGACCTAATTCTTAAGTGTCTCTGAAAGAGTCCCGTTAATCAGCAGGGAATCACAGCAACCCCCACTGCACTGCCCACACAACAGCAACATCCTCCTGCAAATCGCCTGGGAGAGCCCAGGGTGATGCTAACCTTGGCTGGATTTGAGCCCTGACGTCCCAGTCCCCTTTCTGACCTCCTGTACTCCGCTCCCTGCATTGATACTTTCGCTCCTGGGCGCAGGGAACCTGCCAGGATTGCTGATCAGCTGCATGATCTGTTTAAAAGAAGAGGAAAGCACGCCAGCCAGCTCCTTTTCAGTCTATGCCATTTCTTCCCTATGCTCCTCGGCCCGCAGAGGAGGCACCAGGGCCAGCCAGGTGGACTGCAGTTGGCACTGGGTGGGCTTAGCCATGCCTGTCCCCCACGAGCTGGAAGATGCTGGAGAAACCTGGCAGCTTTGCATTCGAATGCCCTGTGGGGAACAAGAGAAGGGAAAGCGAGAGTGCCCTTTGGCAGGCCCCTGTCCCAGAGGGAAGAGCACTTGGGCCAGCAGATGCAGGGAGGAGGGCACAGTGGGACTGTCCTTCAGCTGCCGACAGCCCAGACACTTCATCCTCCACCAGCAGGAATGCCTGGGCAGCCCTGCACAAGCTCCTCAGGTACTCCAGACCAGCACCAAGTGACAGTTCGCCCTCGTCCTCCCATCCTTGCCAGCCTCCTGACCATCCACTCGCTAAACAGCTCAGAGCATTTCGAAGGGAGGGTACAAGGAACAAGAAAATAGAAAAAATTTTCTCCTCTCCCTCACCTGCCTGTGCAGCATCTCTTGAACAGAGGCTGCAGGGCACACAGCCCCCTTTGGTTCAGTGTAAACAGAGAGCTGTGATTTTTAAGTGACCATCCATGACCCAGAGTTGCACCATGGAGGGAGCTGATGCAGACCTGCATCTCAAGTAGATTAGATTTTGTGTTACACTTACATAGAGAAAGCAGAGAAATCCCCCAAGCACTTCACAGCCAGCTGTAATAGCAATGTGTGAGACTTAATGGCATGCAGGGAACATGCTTTCCACTGGCTGCAGTCTGACTGCTCAGACCCTGCCTCATCCAGGGGAGCACAAGCCAGCAGGTACTTGCTTTTTTCCTAGGGAAAGAGCTACAACGACTCAGCTTTTGGTTAACCAGGCATGTAGACACACTGCTACCAGGCCTGCAACCCACCACATCTGCAGGCTATGCCCAGGTGAGCGTAATCCTAACCCAAAAGCACAAAGCAAGCCTGCCATGACCTACACGGGGAGCAAGAGACTGCAAGCAGCTTTCTGCCTGCAGCTCAGTGGTACAGGCCTAGAGCAGCTGGGGAGCAAGACCAAAACGCTCCCATCTGCCTGAGCATCACTCCCAGCAAAGCACAATAGGCTCATGGTGCAGCTGGGAGCTCCCAGCATCTTTCCTGCTGGTGTTTACCCTCTAGGCACAAGGCAGCTCATCCCTGCTCTGCAAACATCCTTGCACATCCCTGCTCGGGCCAAGAGCCATGCTCTGCAGCTCAAGGGCAAGCAGATGGTAGAAAGACACACTTGCAGCAGGAGCAGAGCAGGAAGCTTGCAAGTCAGGCTACAAATGCAATACAGGCCATGCTGCTCCAACTGGCAAGCCCTTTGACATGCATAAGTAGACTCATTGCCACCCAGCAACCTGCACACTGCCTTCAATTTACAGCTTATGTGACAGGAATGATAGTCACCATCAGGACAGCTTGCAGAGTAGTGAAGGGTATGACAGGTCCCCCTGGAGTAAGTGTCACATTAACACATGACAACAGTAATTAACACACCATCACCAATAGATTAAGGCTGGATGATCAATCTAGTGATCACAGCCTCCTTCCAGTCCCAGCAAAACTTCTTGCAATGCAAAAGTCACCCCAATCCCTTTTCCTGCTAATCAAAAGGGAACTGCCAAAGGCC